>NW_016158665.1:25404-55119 GCF_001687245.7 Rhagoletis zephyria
TACGGGAAAGAAACTACTTAAATATAATTAATCGATTATCGATTCACAACAACAAAGTCATCAGCAGATTTTTGCGAAAAGTTACCTTGCCATACTTATTTACTACTTAACAAGAATTTTAGCAAAATGTTGCTGATTTTGGTTAAATAAATCATTTATTTCAAAGAAATTTTTATTTATTATTTTTGTAAATTTCTGGAAACCGATTGAAACCTGTGATTGAAATGGTTTCGGTATCGTTCCTTTTCAGGTCAAGATAACGGTTACGGTTTCGGTTTCGGTTTTGAAAAACGAAACGGTTTTAAACGGTTACGGTTTCGGTTTGGGTTTCGGTTTCATTCCTTGCTATATACTACATTTTTTTTATTGCTTAGCCTTCATTCAATAAAGTATATTGATGCAAAGTGTTAAATTATGAAAGTCAACAAAACTCATATTAAACATAAGAACATATAAAATATGAAATAATATAAAAATACTGGTTTTACTTTCTTAAACATTATAATATTTTTATGTAGAGGCACTTAACGGATTCGCGGTTTCTTCGATGTTTGTTTCCTTGGCGACTATAAATTAAAGAAAAATTATAAGGCGTCTGAAAGGCAAATTTCATCGAAAAGTCATACATGCACTTACTTTTAACTTCATTAAGTAGTGCTTGCCGTTGATATGTAACTGATGAAATTGCAGCGCAAGGCGCAGCGTAGGCGGTGTCAAAAAAATTTTATGCTTAAAGGCATATACCACAGCTTTCATATTTAATTTTGTATTGCAGTTTTATCCAGCAAACCCCTTTTTAAAACATTTAAAATTATATTATACGTCTCACCGAAGCCAACCAAATATTAAACTGCCGGTAATTTAGTATATTGTACGAAAATGTTCGTATGTTGTTTGAATTTAAAAAACATATTTCTGCATTAGTACTATGTACGAAAATATTTTGTAAATTGTACGAATACAGAATTGTAGATTTCGTAGATTTATAATATTACGAATACAATATACAAAATCATTCGTACAGAGATTTTTTCAGTGCTTTACGAATGTGTTTCGTAAAATAAACGTAAGATTTCATAAATTGTACTGAAAAAATGCCTTACGAAAGTCCTTTCGTTATATTTATGAGTGGTTCCTAAAATCTTGTTCNTTTAAACGGTTACGGTTTCGGTTTGGGTTTCGGTTTCATTCCTTGCTATATACTACATTTTTTTTATTGCTTAGCCTTCATTCAATAAAGTATATTGATGCAAAGTGTTAAATTATGAAAGTCAACAAAACTCATATTAAACATAAGAACATATAAAATATGAAATAATATAAAAATACTGGTTTTACTTTCTTAAACATTATAATATTTTTATGTAGAGGCACTTAACGGATTCGCGGTTTCTTCGATGTTTGTTTCCTTGGCGACTATAAATTAAAGAAAAATTATAAGGCGTCTGAAAGGCAAGTTTCATCGAAAAGTCATACATGCACTTACTTTTAACTTCATTAAGTAGTGCTTGCCGTTGATATGTAATNTCCTTGGCGACTATAAATTAAAGAAAAATTATAAGGCGTCTGAAAGGCAAATTTCATCGAAAAGTCATACATGCACTTACTTTTAACTTCATTAAGTAGTGCTTGCCGTTGATATGTAACTGATGAAATTGCAGCGCAAGGCGCAGCGTAGGCGGTGTCAAAAAAATTTTATGCTTAAAGGCATATACCACAGCTTTCATATTTAATTTTGTATTGCAGTTTTATCCAGCAAACCCCTTTTTAAAACATTTAAAATTATATTATACGTCTCACCGAAGCCAACCAAATATTAAACTGCCGGTAATTTAGTATATTGTACGAAAATGTTCGTATGTTGTTTGAATTTAAAAAACATATTTCTGCATTAGTACTATGTACGAAAATATTTTGTAAATTGTACGAATACAGAATTGTAGATTTCGTAGATTTATAATATTACGAATACAATATACAAAATCATTCGTACAGAGATTTTTTCAGTGCTTTACGAATGTGTTTCGTAAAATAAACGTAAGATTTCATAAATTGTACTGAAAAAATGCCTTACGAAAGTCCTTTCGTTATATTTATGAGTGGTTCCTAAAATCTTGTTCCGTTGTGAAAATGTGTTCGTATTATGAACGAAAGTTTCGTACATTGTACAAAAACCAAGCCTACGGAAGTTTTTCGTAGCACTTTTACGAAATTTTATTTTCAGTGTAGCGTCCGCCGGGTTAGTATGGTCCGACTTCGTGCTTCACAAACACAAGAACGAAGAGAGGCAGTACGTCAAACTGCTCATTTGGCAATAAGAAATCGTCGAGCTTATCATACAGATCAACAACATGATTATCTTCGACGTGCAAGAAGAAGTTATTCGAGTGTTGATTTGAATCGAGTAGCGTTTCAATACGATTGCACAATTGACTACAGCTTGCATGCGTTGATTAAACTTGACTCCATGGATGTTGTGTGCGTTCATTGCGGTGCTTTGAAGTTTGTCGGAGAAACGGCAGGATTGTGCTGGTGGAAAAGTGAAGTTGCCATTGCTGCCTCCGCCACCTGAGCTATTGCATTCGCTGCTTCGTGGCGACTCACCACAATCACGACATTTTCATCAAACACTCAAAGATACAATGGATGTTTTCAGATGACTTCGCGGATTTGATCCGACATTCAAGGTAATTTTTGCTCGAGAGAATAAATGTTAATTTTCTTTTGGTGGTCATACATCTGGAATTCCGATTTCGCCTTTGTCTATACAGATCCAAGGCCAAATTCACCATCGAAATGGATCATTGCAACCGCTTGAAGACGCAGAGCACAAATTCATCCAAATTTACTCTATGGGCAATATGGAGGACGAACTTGATCGGCTTCAAACCAACAACAACAAAAAGAGCAATTCTTCAAGAACTACAGCAACTTCTTCGTGAAAATTACGCATTGGTTCTGCATTGGATCGCATGCCAAGTGATGACTATAAAGTCATGATCAGAGCAGATAAACGACCCGTTGGAGCACACGAACGCCAATTCGACGCTCCAACAATAGCTGAAGTCGCAATCGCGATTGTTGGTGATAACTTGGAAACATGTGATATTGTGCTTACACGTCGCGACACTGGACAACTGCAAAGAATATACGAAACACACCGTTCATATGACGCATTGCAACATGATAAATCCATTCACTGGTGAGTATCAATATCATAATTTTCTCTTCGACATGACACAAATTTTAATCAGCCTCATTGTGTAAGTCGTAAATTAGGCTAAATTGTACGATTCGACAACACTGGCATTGACTACTGTCGTGCTGAAATAAATAAACGACGAAGATCTTCGAAAACTATACAGTGCTGCCAAGTTTTTCCTTTTTAATACATTAGTCGAGTGGAAATTTTAGGCAATGACGTGAAATTTTCGATACGATTCGACTCCCGAAAAACGACTTGCATTCGACACGACTCGCGCAATGAGGGTGAATGATTTCAATAAAGGCGAGGAAACTACCAAGAAGGTTAGCGCAATGAATTATTACGCATATCGTTTGATGATTCGTCAAAATGCTCACAACTATTTGCTACGATTTCTCCAGCAATATTGCGCCGACATGTATGACAAAATCGAAACGGAACGCCTAACTTTCATTCGGTTGAACCAAGCCAAACTTCGTTCGGAAGAGTATATTCATTTACGCGATGCAATCTGAACCGAAGGAGATGCAACAAACGTTGGTCAATTAACTATTCTACCGGCAACGTATGTTGGCAGCCCGCGTCATATGCGTGAATATGCGCAAGACGCCATGACATATGTTCGTTATTGCGGTCATCCAAACCTATTCATAACCTTTACGTGCAATTCGAAATGTATAGACATTTTTAAACTGCTACTCCCTGGACACACATCAAGTGATCGTCACGACATCAACGCACGTGTCC
This sequence comes from Rhagoletis zephyria, assembly GCF_001687245.7. NCBI lineage: Eukaryota > Metazoa > Arthropoda > Insecta > Diptera > Tephritidae > Rhagoletis > Rhagoletis zephyria. The sequence goes on from NW_016158665.1 coordinate 29,357, forward strand.
TCAGACAAAAATCCGGTTGCTGATGAACTACATTGTTAAGCAAAGCGTATTTGAGGATACTCGATGCTGGATGTATTCGATAGAATGGCAAAAACGAGGCTTGCCGCATCCACACATTCTTATTTGGTTAGTCGAAAGAATTCGTCCGGACCAAATAGATGACATCATATGTGCTGAGACTCCTGATCCGAAACCGATCCAGATCTGCATGATGTTGTACTTACAAACATGATTCACGGACCGTGTGTGATCATCAACCCCGAATCCCCGTGCATGGTCGACGGCAAGTGTTCTAAACGTTATCCACGAAATTTGACAGCGGAGACTATCACTGGCAACGATAGCTACCCGAAGATAACGGTAGGACTGTCACAACGAAAGTGAAGGGAAATGATTTCAAGGTCGACAATACTTGGATTGTCCCGTATTCGCCCATTTTTTCTAAAATATTCAAGGCGCATTGCAACGTGGAGTCTTGCAACTCCGCCAATCAAATACATCTGCGAATATGTCATGAAAGGTAGCGATACGGCGTTTTTTTGCGGTCAAAATATCAACACGGACGATGAAATCACGTACTATCAAGTTGGTCGATATGTGAGCTGCAATGAGGCAATTTGGCGTATAGTCTCATTTCCTATTCATAAGCGTCGTCCCACCGTTGTACATTTGGCGGTGCATTTAGAGAATGGTCAACGAGTGTATTTCAATGCATCAAACGTGACAACATTAACCAGTTTCTTTTCGATTTGCCAGAGCGATCCGTTTGCACGAACGTTGCTCTACTCTGAGGTGCCACGTTATTACCCTTGGAACGCTTCATCGAAGAAATTTCAATGTCGGAAGCAAGGCGACGGGGTTCCTGATCATCCGGATGTGTGCTCAACTGATGCTCTTGGTCGCATTTACACAGTTCATTCGAAGAATGATAAATGCTTCTATTTGCGGTTGTTGCTGGTAAATGTTCGTGGGCCGACATCATTTCAATCACTTCGAACAGTCAATGGTTTAGTATGTCCAACATTTCGTGCTGCATGTCAAAAGCTGAGTTTGCTTGAAAACGTTACTCATTGGGACACGACAATCGCTGAAGCAATTATTTCTGCATCTCCACATCAGAACGCACATTATTTGCTATCATTATTTCGACATGCTTCCCATCGAATCCACTTGAAATGTGGAACAAGTACAAGGCTGACATGACAGAAGACATTTTACACATTATTCGTATCAGTTCAGGGAATCCCGATCTCGAGGTGAATGAAGAGATACATAACCAGGCTTTACTTTTGATTGAAGACATGTGTACCGTCATGTGTAGCAGTTTCTTAGTCAAGTTAGGAATGCAAACGCCACATCGAGAAATGAATGATGCATTCAATCGAGTATTGGAACTTGAATGTGAATATGATCGCGATGCAATGAACCAATCAGTTCCGACAAATTTATCACTGTTGAACGCTCAACAGAATGTAGTGTACAATACGTTAATGAAGGCGAGTGATGATGGAAACGGTGGTTTATTTTTCCTCGATGCGCCAGGTGGAACTGAGACAACATTCCTCATGTTATAGATTTTGGCCACTGTTCGTGCGAAATCCGAAATTGCTGTAGCAGTTGCCTCTGGGATAGCAGCCACGTTGCTAGAAGAATGCCGAACGGCTCATTCAGCGTTGAAGTTGCCTTTAAACCTTCAAGCGACTGAAAACCCGGCATGTAACATTGCGAAACACTCAGCAATGCCCAAAGTTTTGGTAGCAAGTAAAATCATCATCTGGGATGAATGCACAATGGCGCACAAAAGGCGCATTGGAAGCACTTAATCGTACTTTGAAAGATCTGCGCAATAACTCAAGATGTTTTTGGTGGCGCAATTATTCTATTGTATGGTGATTTTCGCCAAACAGTACCAGTCATTCCAAGATCGACGGTTGCAGATGAAATAAACGCTTGCCTGAAATCATCTACTCTGTGGCGCTATAAGCAATTGCTGACTATCGGTAATGGCCGTGTTCCTGTCGACAAATCGAACGGATTCATTTCCTTTCCACCGAATTTTTGCAATTTCGTTTCAACAAGAGACGAGCTCATCAACAAAGTATTCCCGAATATAATTGCTAACCACAAATATCACAATTTGTTCATTCCCACGACAGCCGGTTCTACGTACTGGAATGACTCGGGTTTACCCCGACCAAGGGCTGTTGTTTCGGCGATCTAACCCCGTTTAGGTCGGCGAAATCCACCAAATGTTGCTCTATTCTAGGGCTACATCTCCTCCGTACCCTTCTGCTCAGGGCTGGAATTGAGTCCAACCCAGAGTTAGAAACTTACACCTGCTGCATATGTCAGAGACGACTGCACACAAACTCCACCTCGGTCAAGTGCAATGCTTGTGACGTTCATGGTCCCATGCTGTGCGAACCGGAGGGCCTCCACGGCAAACCACCACCCGCCGGTGCAGCACACAACCAACACACCCACACCCGAACACAGCACAACAATAGATACACATACAAACACAACAGCACCCACACACCGCCGCCGGCTACTCCTAGTCCCTCCAACAATCTGCTCGGTTTGTCAGGCCAGAATATACCGTAACGTGACATCAGTCAAGTGCAACCCCTGCCTTGGCTGGTGCCGCTTTAGGGCATGTTCAGGACTTCGCAACACGCGTGATTGGACGAGTGACTATGTGGTCCCCTGCTGTGCTGCCCAGTCGCATACCTCCCCCGCGACGCCGCCAACCACAACCACGAGGCAGCACCCACTTTTGCAGCACGTACAGCAGGGAGCCGGCAGGCAACACAACTGCTTAACACCACACATAACAATCGGTCTCCCAAGGCACACAAAGGTGCTACAATTTAACTGTAACAGACTCCAGAGCCAGATCGAGGAGATAACTGTTGAATTGCGTCGGATACAACGTGCACCATCGAGATCGCAAGCGAGACAATGGTGGCGGTTTAGCGTTCATCACGCACCACACCGTGCAGTATCGTCTAATTGAAGCAGACATCGACCGCAGGGATACCATCCCAGAATGTCAGGGCATTGCTATCCGGTCAGGCGCTGTTGAGCTCGAAATATTTAACGTATACATAGCCCCTGTCACCAGCTGCCCGGCAGGATATCACCCTGAAATAGGTGCGCTACTCAGAGGTAAAAACCGTATGGTAGTTGGCGACTTTAACGCGCACCACGATCTTTGGCACTCAAACCTGTCAAATGATCGTAGGGGAATACATCTGGCTGAGCAGATAGACAATTCGACATTCTGCACAATGAACGACGACGCGCCCACCAGGATTTTGGGCAGCTGCTGCAGCTCCCCAGATCTAACAATTGTCAGCGCTGGTCTGATAAACAGCGTATCATGGTGACCTATGCTGATCCTAGCATCTGACCATCTGCCCATAGTCATCTCGATTGATAAACCTCCGACTTTGCTACCTACCGACCTATGTCAACTTTTCCAAAGCTGACTGGAAAGGCTCCGCGGATATTACTGAAAGCGTCAGGCCGGCCCCGGAAATCCCCGTATCAGGGATCTCAATTCGGAGATCCGGCAACTTGTGAACGTACATAAGCGGAAGAAATGGGAAGAGCATTTGAAGACCTGCAACTTCGCCTCTGGTGTGAGTAAGCTTTGGTCAACCGTGAGGTCGTTGTCCAACCCGACAAAGCGTGACGGCAGAGTCGAAATAGACTTTGGTGACCACGCTTCGTCGGACCCGGAGCGATGCGCGAGCTATTTTAGCGGGCAGTTTATTCTGCATCCTCCGGTGGATAAAGCCAAACGTCGAGTGACCAGAGAGCTGCATAAAATGCCAAAACCCAATGCGCCTCTTGTTTTCACCAGCGGTGAGGTAAGGGTAGCAATCGGGAAGGCGAAAGCCTCCAAAGCCATTGGACCCGACGGAACATGCATGTTGATGCTGAAAAATTTGGGTCTTGCGGGAGTAGCGTACCTAACAGAGGTCCTCAACTTGTCTATGGCCACTCTCGTCATTCCAGACATATGGAAGATGGGGGAGTGGTCCCACTGCTCAAACCGAGGAAACCAGCAAACATAGGAGAGTCTTATCGCCCGATAACCCTCCTTCCCCCGGTAGCGAAGACACTAGAGGCCTTGCTACTCCCGTATTTCACGAACCACCTGACTCCAGCGAAGCATCAGCATGGGTTCCGTAAAGTGCATAGCACAACCACAGCACTTAACGCCATAAACACTCAGATAACTCGTGGCTTTAACCGAAACCGCCCCTGTGAGAGAACTATTCTAGTAGCGTTGGACCTGTCCAAGGCCTTCGACACTGTCAGTCATTCAACGCTGCTAGAAGACATAGAGGCCTCCTCTCTCCCACAGGGAGACGGTGGTCGTCACTCATCGGTAACTTTTAGATACAAATCGAGCAAACCGAGGAAAATAAAACAGGGTGTTCCACAGGGTGGTGTCCTGTCCCCACTACTGATTAATTATTACATCTCAATGCTTCCTCAGCCACCAGAGGGTGTTAATATTGTCTCTTATGCTGACGATTGTTCGATCATGGCGTCTGGGAATGGAATTGACGACTTGTGCTCGAAATTAAACGGTTATCTCGCCGAACTTTCTCGCTTCTTCACTGCAAGGAGCCTTGCCCTATCCCCTGCGAAATCCTCGGCAACCCTATTCACCACCTGGACGAAGGAGGTCAGACTGCAACAGGGTATTTACGTTGAAGGCGTAACAATACCGACGGTGAATAACCCGAAAATCATCGGAATTACCTTCGACAGTCTGCTCTCCTTCTCGGCGCATACAACCGCAATTGCCAATAAAGTACAGAGCCGCAACAATGTCCGCAAGTCGCTGGCCAGCAGCACTTGTGGCAAAGATAAAGAAACGTTGTTGGCAACATACAAGGCCGGCCGGTTCTAAACTATGCAGCGCCCGTGTGGTCGCCTGGGACTAGCAGGACGCAGTGGATGAAGCTACGGACCTGCCAAAAAACGGCACTACGAACAGCGACCGGATGCCTCCTGGTGACGCCCCAACACCACCTACACGACGAGGCCCAGATGCTCCCAGCCAACATAATGCTCTGAAAGCAGTTCCTTGTGGGGAGCCACAGACGTGAGCATCCCAGCAAACAGCTGCTTGCAGAAGAGCCCTCGCCAAGGCACGTCAGGAGGCATCTATACGAACTGAGGGACGAAGTCCAGAGGTTCATTAAACAACCTCTGGACCCGTCAGCCTACCGACAGGCCCTGAGCGGCATTCACTGGCAATCAGTCTCGAGTTATGTAGACTCCCGCCCTGTGAATGTCGTTATGGGCACACAACCACCGGACGTGGGCGGGACAGAACTCTGTCTGCCTCGGGAGACCCGCACTGCAATAGCCCAACTTCGCTCTGGCTATTGCAGCAGGCTTATCTCATACCTGAGCAGAATTAATGGGGATGTGCCCAACCAATGTCCGGCATGCGGAGAGTCGCCACATGACTCTCGGCACCTCTTCGCATGCCCTGAGAACCCCACCCAGGTGACGCCCCTGTCCTTATGGACAGACCCTGTCGAAGTCGCACACTTCCTGGGCCCCCTTTAGCTGAAACGAACGACAACTTTGACGGATGAACCGACCCGAGCGGGGCTTGATAACCGCTACAACAACAACAACAACATCACAATTGGTTGAGTGAACGAGCAAGTCTTGCAGCAAAGAACAAAGATGTATATCACTTAAATGCCACAATTCAAAATCAAATCGTTGGCCCACTTCATTCCAATCTATAGACTGTGTAACAAACGAAGACGAAGCTAACAAATATCCAACTGAATTTTTAGACTCATTGGAGCTGCCTGGCTTACCACCGCACAATTTACAACTGAAAGTTGGCTCCGTAATTATCATGCTTCGAAATCTTTACCAACCAAACCTGTGTTACGGAACGCGTTTGTTGTTGAAAAAACTCATGGACAATGTCATTCATGCGACGATACTTAAAGGAAAGTTCGAAGGTGAGGAAGTTCTCATTCCGAGAATTCCGATGATCCAAACCGATATACCATTCGAGTTTAAACGAATTCAATTTCCGATTCGTCTTGCATTCGCCATGACGATCAACAAATCACAAGGTCAATCCTTGAGTGTTTGTGGCCTGAATCTTGGAAATGAATCAACTTTACGTGGCATGTTCACGTGTCGGAAAACCATACGCTTTGTTCGTTTTCGCACCTGACAACAAAACGAAAAATGTCGTGTATGTCGCTTAAATAAATCGACTAGAGTGCAACCAACCTATCCAGCAATTCTGTTTTCTTGTACATTTATTAAAGTTAATTGTGTGTACTTTTTCATTTTACCGTTATGAAAAAACTGTTTATATGCACCTACTAAGTTAAGATAACATTTATTGATTCTGAGGCGGTACGAGGTTCGCCGGGTCAGCTAGTACTACTAGTGAGTTTGAACTCACTAATCTCCGGAACTACTGAATGGATTTTCATGGGGCTTTAACTAGTATATAGAGAGTGACCACGGACGTAACCTAGTGTATAAAAAAAAAACTCCTTTGTACCTTTGTACTATTTAGCATGTCATTTGACGGTAACAAGAGCAAATTCAATTTAAATCTATTAAATACATTCTAGCGTGTCTCAGTCCTTTACCCACAAAAGCGGCTATAACTTTTTTTTTCTATTCAAAACAGTAAGTGTGGCACCTTTCTGAAATCTTTATTAAATGAGCAATTTTTTTATGTAATGTAAAGTTATAGCTCAGTACATTTTTTTTTCACCCGAGATAGTCAAAGTTGGGGAAGAAAATATCAAAAAGTTAAAAATCCAGAAATAGTCCTAATTTTATGATGGTTCCTTAATTTATTTTAACTACATTGCATTTGAGTATGGAGAGGCAACTATCTGGAAGTATTTTACATAAAAAATTTACTAAGTATTGCCCGGTTTGTAGTTGCAGTTAAAGAAAACACATGAAAAGGCACGATTTTTTTTAAATTCGAAAAAATGTAAATATTTCAAAAACGGTGACACTTTTACCTGAAAATTTTTTGTTTATCAGGGAGCTAAACGTTTTTGGGTAGGAAATGACGTTTTTTCAGACCAAGAGGGACGTTTTCTCATGCCGAAGACCTGGCAACACTGACCGCAAGTCACATGACTTTGAAATTTGGTGTGTTGACATGCATATCTATAGTAGATGCTTATTTTAAAGTACATATACTTTTGTAAAAGGGGCTTGGCACTTCCTATAGGAGTGACATTTTTAATCAGCCATAACTTCGGAATCATACGTCACATGCATTTGAAATTCTGCTCTGCATCGTAAATGCAAAAATAGGGACGACAGATGGCGCCGGAGTGGAGATATTTAAAGAACCCGTCTTTATCGCATGACCTGGATTAACGGGTATTAACTTTATGATAAGAAGTGCTTCTGAAAAAAAAAATGGGTCCAAAACATAGATGGTGCTGAAATGACGATATTTAAATGCCCCTCTACAAATTTGCATTTTACATGACTTAATAAAGCCCCATTCTTTAGGTATGCATACTAAGAAGCGCAAAATTGTTTAAGCTCCACAGATATCCTAGACACATCAACGGGTCATCGGTATATCAAGAAGTGTGCTGAATTAGAGAGAACACGGTAGGAATATCAATGACCCCGTTTGAACGGGAAAACTCTTTCATCCTGTGGAACAGCAGGATTATAGAAGAAGAGTACGTACTCTCGGCAAACCTTGCATTACTTGCGGATAGCTCATAGGAGGAAATAAGAGCTCATAGCAAATGTTATCTCAGCGCCATTATTCTTGGCCTATGAGTAAGCAAGATTCTGCTCTTCGGTCCTTTCAACCTAAACTAATAATTTTTACAATACAAACCGTTTTTCATAGCAACACTATTTTTGTACTGGTCAACGCAAAAGTTCTTATAAGGCGTCCCGAAGCAAGCCAGGCATTTGCTAGTATAGAATAAATTACGTTAATCCTTAATGTTGTAATACACTTTATGTTATTTGGAACAACTGCTAAAATTGTTCTAGTGAAATATAAATGGACGCCACTCTTTTTGGCGCCAGTATGCGCGGCTTTGCTCTTGAAAGGTCCTAAGAGGACCCCTTGCGTTACTTTTTGGTAAAGGAATTAAGATCATACTCGGCTTTACTCATTAGTCGTACCTTTTTAAAATAAATTTTTCTGGAAAAATAAGTGATGTTAAGGTATTAATAATTAAGCAACAAATTTTATTATGTAATCATATGAAATTATCATTTTCCATGTTTAGGGAGTAACACCAAACCAGCAATTACTGTTATAATTGAAAGTTTCCGTAAAAAAAGGTTAAGAACGTGCCATGATCGAATTCGTGGAACTAAACGGATTCAACAGATGGCTCTGCATATATTATTGAAAATACAAATCAGTTATGAGTTCGTTGGACATTTCTGAATAAGAGTAGCTTTATTCCTATTAATTTATCACAGTGTTCAAATATGCCTTTTTCGTATATTCGGTACCAGCAGGTGGGATGCATGGCGCAATAAACAGGTGAAGTATTAAAACAGCTTTCGGGCTTTATTTTCTGACATTCGGCTGCCTTATAGTCAAATTTTATAGGCAAATATTCAAATAAGGCATTGTCAAAATCTTTCTTCTTACTCTAATTACTTCACCTGGTATAATTCAACCATGGCACTATGGTCTGGCGACTATCACTTGTTGGCCAAAGGTGAAAAGTACCCAAATTGATTTGAAACTTGTTGTTTGGGGGTTTTTGAGGTCGCTGATTTCAAATATAAATGTCAGACTTTCAAAACTCAAGATGGCGGATCCAATATGGCGTCCAAATTGTATACTTATTTCCCTTTCACTAAAAACTTATACAGAAACGGGGTTTTCAAGGTCGCTGATTTCGAACGTGATCTAAAATTTTTGGAATTTAAAATAGCGGATCCAATATGGCGACCAAATGTTATAATTTTTTCCTTTTCAGCACAATCTCATATAAATGGGGAGTTTCGAGGGCGCTGATTTCGAATCTGATAGCAGATTTTTTTAATTCAAAATGGCGGATCCAATATGGCTACCAAATGTTATAATTTTTTCTTTTTCACCAAAAGCTTATATACAAGAGGGNTTCCTTTTCAGCACAATCTCATATAAATGGGGAGTTTCGAGGGCGCTGATTTCGAATCTGATAGCAGGTTTTTTTAATTCAAAATGGCGGATCCAATATGGCTACCAAATGTTATAATTTTTTCTTTTTCACCAAAAGCTTATATACAAGAGGAGTTTACGAATTCGATGATTTAAAATCTAAGGTTAGATTTTCGAAATTGAAAATGGCGGATCTAAAAAATTTTTTAGTTTTTTCTATATATTTTTTTCTAATCATAGCCGTTTCGAATAAAAACTTATTCCTTTAGATATAAGCTTATATTTGTATTTATTTGAAAGGGCACTAGCACAACAAGTATATTACTAGTAATTAGGATAGATATAAAGTTGAAAAAAATAACGTAAGGTACAAATATAAACAAAAAAAAATGCCCCCCTTTCATGTGACTTCTTTAATCTTTAAGAAAATAAGAGCTGCAGAACTGAACCGCTGAGGAACAGTTTCCTACCGTAACAAAAACCACGAAGTCTGTTCTGCCTTTTCCAAGTTGGATAAGTCGAGAAAGTAAAGAATTTCGTTTACTTGTGAACCAGCGTTAGCACCGATAATAATGTCAGCATAAAAATCCAACGCACAATCACTCTTGCCACCAAGTGCTCCTTTGGACTGAGTAGGCAATTCAGGAGTAAAGTCATCTCCGACGTACGAGAACCCCACTCTATAAGTCACTTATCATTCCCGTGCTGGTATATGGCGCAGAAGCATGGACAATGACAACATCCGATGAGGCGGCTCTTGGAGTATTCGAGAGAAAGATTTTGCGGAAGATTTACGGACCTTAACGCGTTGGCGACGGCGAGTACCGCAGACGAGGGAACGATGAGCTGTATGAGCTTTACAACGACATGGACATAGTGCAGCGAATATCGTTCGAATGGATACCGACGCTCCAGCTCTGAAAGTATTCAATTCGGAACCCGCTGGTGGTAGCAGAGGAAGTGGGAGGCCCCCACTGCGATGGGAAGGCCTGGTGGAGAAGGACTTGGCTTCACTTATCATTTCCAATTGGCGTCAGTTGGCACAGAAAAGAAACGACTGGCGTGCTTTGTTGAACTCGGCCAAAATCGCTTAGGCGGTTACAGCGCCAAATAAGAAGAAGAAGACTTAAAGCGGAATATTATTACCCAAATTAGAGTCCATTTTGAAAATTAGTTTTATTTTATTTAGCAAGCTCTATGTTTTCTTTTTTGTTAATCACACAAATATTACCTTCGTTATTCATTTGCATTCTCTTTGAAGTATCTTTATACGATTTCGAAATACAGGAATACTGACTACGAAAGAAAAAAATATTTAAACTTTTAGCAGAAATGTCAAATTTAACAGCTGATATCTAAACGGGAAAACTCTCGAGTAAGGAAAATTATGAGTATTTACTTTTTACTCTGGAGAATTAGGTTAGTGAAGGGACACTTACTTAAAAAAATGGCTTTTGGCCAGCAAATAGTAGCTTCCGGACCATAGTGCATTGGTGGGGTGCATGCGTTAACACCATACGCAATAATTCCAATTACTTGGACATTAAAAAGCAGTTTCAGAAGTGAACTAGTGTCATTTTATTATTTTTTTTTTTCTAAAGGTTATAATGTCACCAGTGCATAATTGCGAAATGTATTTAACTGGGTGATTGACATATGTGCACTATTTTATTTATTATTCAATTATAAAGTTTAAAAGTTGGTCTTATTGCTCCGCGAGAAATGAAATAAAGCAAATTTGTGTTATTTCACATTCAATTGAGGAACATAAAATCCTAAATGGCGGAATGTTGCCATATGAAATTTAGGGGAAAGACTGTGGATCCATGATCTACATGTCAAATAGAAGTAAAATGCATCAAAAGTTCGGTACTACACATTTTTTTTATATGGCTGCTACTAAAATGCGACTGATTCAACTTCTCTTCCATATAGTTACATATTTCATTTTGTATTTATTCTATTTTCTTTGCAAAGCTTAAATAGAAATTTAGTAGCATTCTAGAAATTAGTTGTAACACAGTTAATTTTTATACTTTTTTTCAAGTTTTAGTGTTGTGACTACCCCATAGTTAAAAACTCGTAGTTTTAAAACTCAGGCATCCGCACTCAGAGCCATTTAATGATTACTTAAGGTGTTCCTCAGTAACCATTTGGAAAAATTCCCTCTCAGTCAGTTAATGATTCGTTAACGGCATTTCATGAACTTTAAGGTTAAGTAAAGAAAAACCTTTACTTAACTTTTTGACGATTGATTGTGAATTTTTTGGTTTGTTTAAAATAAATTTCAATTTCGATAAAGTTGCTGTAAGAGGGGCAATGGCCCAGTGAGCAGAGCACTTTCGTGCCTTTCAAGAGATCCGAGTTCGATCCTCGGCAACGGATTTTTTTTTCTTTTTTATTAAATTTTTTCTTTTCAGTTTTACGTTTTATTGCTTAAAAAATAAATATTTTTTATTTTATTTAATGTTTAGAAACTATTGATTAATCTTTTTTCTTAATTAATTTTCATGTTATCAAATTTTTAGGTTTTGTTGCTTAAAAATAATACTACTACTAGAAAACTTATTGCTAAACGACAAATAGAATAACGCTATCCTCCTCGTTAGCAGATCTTTTAATTAGTCATTCGAAATACAGAAAAGAACTTTCAAGATAGTTGCCAAAATATAAAGACTTTTGTCTTTCGAAAGACTGTGGAGAGATGAAAGACAGATACCAGAATTGGCCAGTTAGTAGTTTTGTTTGTCTTTTAGGAGTTTCTAAACATTAAATGCAATAGAAAAATTAGATTCATTTTCAAAACAATAAATTCTACCAATCAAAAGAAAATTAGATGAAAAAGGAAAAAATTAAATAAAATTAGTTTCTAAAATTTCAACAAGAAAATAAAATAAATCAAAAAAGGAAAAAGAAAATGTTCCTGCCCTAGGACTCTACTCACTCAACCATTGCGACTGTTGACGCAGTGTGGCGCAAAATTATATAAATACTAATTTTTATATTTGACAATTTTTATATGGCAACTGGGCCATACTTAAATTTTTCATTTCATAATTTTTAACTCTGAGAGGAAACATTAATTAACTGATCCAACGATCATTAGTTAAGTTCCCGTTAGAGTTAATTTAATGCATGTTTCTGAGTGCGGCTGAGAGTATATAGATGTGATAACCAGAATATCTTTTTAAAATCAAAACCAATCTTTTTTTGTTTAAATTTCACTGCAACTATATGGAAATAAAGCTGTATTTAACTTAGTCGTTTTTAGTTGTTTGTTTGTGGTTTTAACAATTTTTACAAATTTAAGGTCCTTGGTCAAATATATATGGCAAGCTTTAACTTTTGAACAATAAGCTTTCCACAAAAAAAAATATTTCTCTCATCTTCAGGGGGTTGACTATAACTACGGTGACCATATTTCTGTGGCCAAAAATCGGGACATTTCTAAAGCATCGAATCCGAATATACAATTTTGCTTTTAGAATAAAAAGACATGACATCTTTTACTACAGTTTTATTTAAAACAAAACAAAGAAAAAAAACTTGCAAAATGATCACAAAAATGTATGCACATAAGATATACGGTGGCGAGAATGTAAATAGGGAAAAGACATTTTAGCAAGTTTTGGCCATTTTTCTTTGTTTAAAAAATGTTTATTATTTTTTTATGAAAATATAACTTACTATCTAAAAAAGCATGTACATCAAAGTTTTAAACTTTGTAGAACATTTATAAAAATTCGACGTATTTGTTTTGAGTATGCAGTTTTGTAGCCCATTAAATTTTAGTATAATAAAGTCAAGTTTGAAGTAGCTTGGACTTACCATTGATTTTTGGCAATTTTTTGTTCGCGCATTTTCATCCATACAAAGTATGTTTAACAATTTTTTTTTATGGACAAAATCAGCAACACCTTCCACAAAAAAAATGTACCAAAAATCAACGCAATGAAAATAAAATTTCGTAAAAATGCTACGAAAAATTTTCGTAGTTTTGGTTTTTGTACAACGTACGAAACATTCGTTCATAATACGAACACATTGTTTACAACGAAACAAGATTTTACGAACCATTCGTAAATATAACGAAAGGAGTTTCGTAAGGCATTTTTTTAGTACAATTTATGAAAATTTCGTTTATTTTACAAAACACATGCGTAAATTACCGAACTGTACTAATAATTCTGTATATTGTACGAAGGCATTGTTAATATTTACGTGTGGTTCTAAAATATACGAAATCTACAATTCTGTATTCGTTTTATTTATTAAATACTTTCGTACATATGCAGAAGCATGTTCTTTTAAATTCGTACAATATACGAATATTTTCGTGCAATAAACTAAATTGCCGGCAGTTTAATGTTTCATCGAATTTTTATGTACCGCGTGTCATTGCGAAGTTACCTGTTGGCTGCTGTGAGACATATAATATAAGTTTAAACGTTTTATAAAGGAATTTGCTGGATAAAAAACGCAATAAAAAATTAAATATTAATTTGTGATTTGATTTTCAGAATCATTCGTGGAGCTATCGATGAGTCGTAAACATTGCTACCTGTCAGGGATGTTGCGAATGTGGAATTTTAGACATCCGCGGATGCGAATGCGGATGCGGATGTTTAAAACCTAACATCCGCGGATGCGAATGCGGATGTGAAATATTTTTAAGAAATAATTTTGGTGGTACATTAGGGGATTTACGTAAACAAAAAATGGAAAAGTTATTAATTTTTAATAATTAATAAATTGGAACATTGGATTTAAGAAAGTGTAATTTTGCTGCCTTTTCGGATTACAGCCTGTTTCCTAACGGGTCGTAAATCAAACCTGCGCCACTAAATAACTACTCGCTCGAGGCGACAAACTTGAAAAACTTGAAACTTGACAAAATTGTAAATTCTTTTCGATTGACGCTGCACCAGTTGAGAGGACTTTCAGTTATATTTCTTTTTTTATTGCGGTGCAACAATTCCTTTTTGGGAATTGCATCGGGGCTGCAAATGTCGGATGTATCCTCCTGACTTTCATCTTCACAATCTAGCATCATGGCAAGATCGTTGTTTAAACACTGTTATGCTCCAATTTGGAGCACCAATTCTTTTGGTTGTTTCAGAATTTGGAGAACCTGTTCCGTCATCAGCGTTTTTCGATTTTAGTTTTTTTAATCCTGTCTTCTGTAACTGGTTTGAAAAATGTGCGCTTATAGCGTGGTTGATAAAAGGTTAATATGGCAAATAAATTGTTATTTTCTAGGAATGAAAATTTCGAAGAAAATTCTGTTTTGAAAGCCGTGGATGCCAGCATAATTAATTTAAAATCTTGTAATTTTGTTAAAAAGGTACCGTGTTTTTTATAATAATTTGAATTATGGAATCACGGACGATAAAGGTCTCAGATTTGCTTAGTTCCCGGGTGACTTCTTGGAAAGGCTCTCCTGTAATGAATACCTTGTAATTAGTTTTTTTTTTATTAGTTAGTTGAACTCGGCTTTTCCTAGATGCAGGCAGTCACAATTAATTACTCACCGCCGTCGGTACCATAAGCGCCATCAAATCCGTTTTGTTGTTCCATTCCATGCGCTCAATGTGTTTTGATATTTTTTTTGAGGGGAATGAACGCAAATTTTCAACATATGTATCGTTAGTACTATTTCACATTGTTGCTGAAATGCAAAAAACTACAACTAACTAAATTTTTGTATTGCCTAAAACGATGTGGGGACTTATAATTCGAGGAAATGCATCATAATCAATCAAAAAGTTTATTTTGGATTTTTAGTTAGTTACGACCTTTTGTATTTCAGCGACGATGTGAGTTAAGCCTTTCCATACTATAATAACGATATATTACATGCCAAGTCCCCCTCCTTAATAGATATAAAATTCACCTTGAATTAATTCTTATTTAATATGTGAACTTGGCTGTCGACTTATTTACATACCATTTTATCTTTATTCCGATGCGTGCTAATTTTGACAATTTACACAAAATTAAAATAAATGTTTTTATTTCGCGCTAAAAGACTAATAAAAAGAAACACGGAACCTAAGAATAATAAGTTTTATGAGAAAAAAATAATTATTCTTTTCTAAGAAAAAGTAGAAAAAAACCAGCGATGCATCCAGTTTTTTCAACAGACCTTTGACAAATAATATTCGATAGTACATAATTCTTACCTAATTAAAGGTAATCTTTTAAATATACTTACTATTATCTTACTCTTTGACTTTAAATTACGAAAGAAGGTCGATGTAGGGGACAGTCTTAACGTAGCATCTCCACAGGCAAAAAAATGTTGGCAAAAATTTTTTGTTTGCCAGATATACGTTTTATCGGTGCACTTGCACAATATTCGCATTCGCAAAAGCTCCGCATTGATTATTGCGAATGCGAAAGCGAATGATAAAATTTATGCGGATGCTAATGTTGCCCTGCTACCTGTGATTACTAGCTGGCAAAGGTGAGTGAGTGAATTTAAAGTTTTGTTTTGTAGCTTTTTAACTTTAACTTTATTTTTATTATTTAGCTAATACAAAATAAAAGAAATCTTATGAAGTACTAGCGGTACCCCGGTGTGCTTCTCTACACCAAATATTGAAAAATGAATGAAAAATCCTGGAATTTTTCTATTTGAATTTTTTTTTTTACTATATTGCAGCCATGTTTATACTTGACTTAATTTATCCGAAGAAGAGACAAACACAGCACATCATAGCAAAAATTTTTCACTATGTTTTCGATTTTTCATGTATCTGCTGTTGTACCATATACGTGGTTCATGTAACAGACATAAACTGTTATATGTTATGAACCGCTGGACCGAATTCGGGCACACTTCACATAACCCATCTGCATATACCGTTTAAATTTGGTAGAATTCGTGCACTTATTTTTTTTATTTAAGATGGGAGGTGCCACGCCCCCTTTTCCAATACCGCTCATTTTTCTCCATGAGGATGGAATTATTTCATATGTCTCTATATCAATTTCCAGTAATCTACCACAAATATTTCAAATATACCAGAAGAAAATTTTTGTTAGTATGAGTGGTGCCACCCCCTTTTCCGAATTCGGGGAAACTTAAGACAAACCATCTTCATAATAACCCGACTACGCCGTATAAATTTGGTTGAAATCTTGCACTCATTTTTTATATGTAAGATAGGAGGTGCCACGCCCTCTTTTCCAATACCGCCCATTTTTTCCATGAATATGAAATTATTTGATATACCTCTATACCAATTTCCAGTACTCTACCACAAATATTTCAAGAGATATACAGTATAAAAATTTTAGTTAGTATGGGAGGTGCCACACCCCCTTTTACGAATTTGGGCAAACTTCACAAAAACCATCTACATGATAGCTTGAATATGCTGTATAAATTTGGTTGAGTTCGGTGAAGCCGTTCTCAAGTTATAATCCCACACCAAAAACGTGTACTTATTTTTATACATAAGATACATATGCCACGCCCCCTTTTCCAAATTTGGGCAAACTCCACATAAAATATCAGCATGATGGCCCGAATATGCTATATAAATTTGGTTGAAGTCGGTGAAGCCGTTCTCAAGTTATAAGCTAACTCACTAATTTTTATATCTAAAATAGAGGCGCCACGTACCCTTTTCAGAATTCGGCCAAACTTCGCATAAACCATCTGCATGATAGATCGAATATGCCACATAAATTTGGTTGAATTCGGTGAAGCCGTTCTCAAGTTATATGGTCACACCAAAAACGTTCACTTATTTTAATATTTTAGTTAGTGTGGGTGGTGCCACGTACCCTTTTCAGAATTCGGCCAAACTTCGCATAAACCATCTGCATGATAGATCGAATATGCCACATAAATTTGGTTAAATTCGGTGAAGCCGTTTTCAAGTTATAAGCTCACACCAAAAACATGCACTTGTTTTCATACATAAGATACATATGCCACGCCCCCTTTTCCAAACTTGTGCAAACTTCACAAAAAATATCTGCATGATGGCCCGAATATGCTTTATAAATTTGGTTGAATTCGGTGAAGCCGTTCTCAAGTTATAAGCTAACTCACTAATTTTTATATATAAAATAGAGGCGCCACGCCCCCTTTTCCAAACTTGTGCAAACTCCACAAAAAATATCTGCATGATGGCCCGAATATGCTTTATAAATTTGGTTGAATTCGGTGAAGCCGTTCTCAAGTTATGAGGTCACACCAAAAACGTGCACTTGTTTTTATATATAAGATTAAGTTAGATTAAGCAAACAAATTATAGCTGATAAAATTAAATAAAAACGAATTAAATAAAGCGAATACTTAAAACTAAACAATAATATTGTTGTTGTTGTTTTATTGTTGCATATAGAGCGTTGACACATGATCTCCATGCAAAGGCTTATCAGAAAAAAATCAAACGCTGGTGCGCGTGCGATGCAACACGTACGAACAGCATTCGAGCCACCGAGAATAAATAATCCAAACAAATATTTGATGTTTGGCCGCAATACAAATTGCCTGATGGTTTTCGTTTGGTAAGACTAAAGCTCATTCTTATTTATTTTCTTTCATTAAAATAAATTCTTTTTACCTTCCTTTTTTGCAATTTAGTTTTGGACCCAGGTCATGCAGAATGGTATCGCGCACTGCTAACCCCTACACCACAGTGGCCGCCAATCGGAAACTAAAAACAAGTCAGAAAGTCTAAGTTCGGGCGGAGCCGAACATTAAATACCCGGCGCAAGTACCGAAGGTAAGCCGGGGTGTATCAATTTTGAGTAAATTAGCGTCCTNTATTAAATATATGATTTTCACCTTTCCGAAAGCTACCGCTACATGGTAAGCCGGGGTGTATCAATTTTGAGTAAATTAGCGTCCTTAAATTTCCAAATATTGAAATTTCAAGCATTTCCGAAATTTACCGTATGAAAAGCGGCTGTAATTTTAGTCTGATTTCAATAATATTTTCATCGGTTTGCTTTTATGTGCCAAGCACAATAACCATTCCGAGTTTGGTACAAATTGGTACAACGTTTACCGAGATACATAGATGTGATCATAAGTGGGCGGTGCCACGCCCATTCTTCAAAATTTTATCATAAACGTAGTTCTTCATAAAGGATTGTTGCAAGCATCAATTTTGAATAAATTAGCTTTAATATTTACTGATTTATCGAAGATTTCGTATTTCTCTAAATTGCCGTTATATGGGATGTGGGCGTGGTTATTGTCCGATTTTAAAAATTTTCGCCCATTTGGTATGGTGTACCAAGGCCACCATGCTAAGTTTGGAAGAAATTGATGCAGCGGTTACCAAGATATACACATGTAACCATAAGTGGGCGTGGCTACGCCCATTTTGCAAAAATTTATAATATTCTTATTTTTCGTCTAAAAATTATTGTAAATATCCATTTTGAGTGAATAATCTTCAGTAGTTACTAAAATATCGCAGTTTTCGTATTTCTGAAAATTACCGTTATATGGGAGGTAGGCGTGGTTATTGTCCGATTTTGCCCATCCGTCCTACGCCCGAAAGAAGTGCACGTACCAAGTTTCATTAAGATATCTCAATTTTTAGACAGTCACTGCTTAATCGATTTCTCTTTTCATTCTGATCATTTATGTATACATTTGTCTATAGCTATCTCGATTCGTTTTGCCTGTTACAAACAACCGTTATGTGAACAAAGTTATAATACCCTTGTGCACAATTGCGCTCGGGTATAATAATGAATATTTATTTAATTTTAAACTGTATTAGTTGTACTCCAGTGTAAAAGAGAATCAACAGTGCTTTTATTTGGTAACACAATTTCACCATAAAACTATGGGCGTATGAATAGCGCATTTATCTGCCTATACACGTATTTTGCAATTGAGCTGTCCTAGTTATACACGTTTTTGAATTTTTTAAACAAGTTTGAAAAGATTTAATTTTTTATTTACTAGGGATGTGCCGGATACAGATTTTGCCGGATAACCGGATTCCGGATACCGTGTACAAAATAAGAGCCAGATTGGGATATCCGACCGGATATCCGGTAGACTGCTGCCATTTACAAATTTCGCAATATTGTTATATTCAGCCTTATCATGAATTTTCATTTCGTGTGAACTTGTTCACATTTTGGCAATGCAGTTCACCTATTGTATGTTGAATATTCCCCCAGCGAGTATGCAGTTCACTCTAATCATTTTCATACTATCGCATGCCGTATTCACCAGTGAAATAACTCTCTTCTCTTGTAGCTAGTTATAATGTCAAAAAACTGTAAACAAGCAAATTAACCCTTTGAGGTGCGAGTGCTATGTTTGCTACAAATTAGTATCAATTAAAACGCATCAGCATAAATGCATACATATGTACGTATACTAATTTTAAGAATTACTTCAATATTACCTTCAAAGAATTTTAATTGCATTCGCATCTTATATGCACATATATATGAATACATATGGACATAAACGAATACCTCATAAAGGAAACCACGTAAATAAAATGAAAGCAATGTTTTATGAAACTGTTTTAAATATTTTTTTTTTTTTTTACCCAACGTTTTTGCGCGTTTAGTTTTTTATTTAAATATTTAATTCTAAAAAACATCCAGCAATTAGTATATATTCAATTTCTTGATAGTTTTTTATCTGCCCTTTAGTGAACATTTTTTCAAGGGAGGCTTTTAAAAACTTAAAGCATAAACAGACGGCAGCGTTGATCCGGATCAACTCGTTAATTCGGAATTATCTCGGGAATTAACTGCAATTGATCCGGATTAAGTCCTAGAGTTAATTCCCAAACTTAACTCGGATCAAGGGACTTTTCGATGACAACACTGACCAAAACTCAGAGAGCGTAGAGTACAGGGAAAATGCAAAATTAACAGACATATACCTTTTCATCGGTAATGCAGTCACTAATACCAATTCAAATAGGAATCCAATTTAAAATGAATAAGAACTTATTTCGGTGACTGCATTACCGACGACAGGGTGGATGTCTATGCTAGTTTTGCAGTTTCTTTGTGTTCTACGCTAACTGATTCCTTCATCCGCGGTAGCCGAGTGGTGAGAGCTGCGTACTACAAGCCTGTAGGTCCCAGGTTCGTTCCTCGGTTGGAGCGATTGCAAAAAAAAATTGTTTTTATTATTTCTTTTATTTTTCTAAATTTTATTTCATTTATATATTTAATTGTTTCTTATTTTATTTTCGTTTGTTTTATTTTATTTCACATTTTTTATGTTATTATTAGTTAACTTTAAAGTTTAGAATTTAATTTTACTAAAAAAGTCAAAAACAATCAACTAAAAACAACTTAAAAAAATATAGAAGTTATAATTGAATCAATAAAAAAAGTTAAAAGAAATATTGTACTGGCCGTGGGATTCGAACCTGCGACCTCGCGGCTCGTTAATCCGTGTTACTTCCGTCTGTCAAGGCACAATTTTGATCAGATCAATTGCGGCGTTGATCCGAATCAACGTTGCCGTCTGTCTATGCTTTTAGCCTCGTTTAACTGGGAGGTAAGATTCGCTATAGTGTCTTCCATTGTCTTAATTTTTTCATTAAGGTATATTTCCATTTTGAAACTACATTGTATGGAATCATTGCTGAAGAAAAAATTTAAAAACGTGTTGGTAAACGAGTTCATGTACACATACATACGTATGTATGTATTTATATAAGTGTAAACCTAGGTCCTGACGTGCTTATGCGAGCATAATTTTGTAAGAAACTACCTATTTCTTGCAGACTTACTCAGTTTGCATCTGCGCATCAAAATATGATATCGTGATTTCTAAACTTTCGTGTGCTTCAGGCATTTCAGGCACAGGAACCTCCCAGGGCATGGGAACTGCACATGGGTATAAACGGATGCGCTTAAAAGTATTTGCCTGTAATGGGCAAGTAATAAAACTATTCGCGTTGAAATGATTTTCACAGACACGGGACGAATCTTCCAATTTAACACCGCAGCTGCTCTGCCAACAAAGTCTTCTAACTTCGCAACTAGGCGCCTTAAATTATCGCAGCACTTTAATATCTTTGCTCTTGCCACACACAGCGCAACGCTCGTAGTTCCTGCTCCTTTTAATTTTTGTATATGTATCTATAAATGGATGTGGTCGAAAAACAAAAAATTCGCAAAATCCAAAACTATCTCACAGCACACAATTGAATTTTTAATGAAAAATAGAAAATGCCAACTTGAAAAGGGTTAAAATTTAATCATCATTTGACATTATAGTAGGTGTTCAAAAGAGAGAAATGTCAAAATCACTTCTACCTTATTTAATATGCCTTGTATAAAACCTCAAAACAATCCTTACTGCTTACTTTCGTACGGGATGGAAATTTAATCATCATTTGACATTATAGTAGGTGTTCAAAAGAGAGAAATGTCAAAATCACTTCTACCTTATTTAATATGCCTTGTATAAAACCTCAAAACAATCCTTACTGCTTACTTTCGTACGGGATGGAAATTTAATCATCATTTGACATTATAGTAGGTGTTCAAAAGAGAGAAATGTCAAAATCACTTCTACCTTATTTAATATGCCTTGTATAAAACCTCAAAACAATCCTTACTGCTTACTTTCGTACGGGATGGAAATTTAATCATCATTTGACATTATAGTAGGTGTTCAAAAGAGAGAAATGTCAAAATCACTTCTACCTTATTTAATATGCCTTGTATAAAACCTCAAAACAATCCTTACTGCTTACTTTCGTACGGGATGGAAATGGATTAGACAAGGTAACAGCTTTTATTTTTTGAATTTTGAATTGTGTCGTTATTGCACAGGACCCTGGATCTAATGAATTTGACTGCTGTTATCCCAACTTTGAAATTTCTATGTGAAATGCCGTTCACCCGAAATTATTCCACATTCATGATAAAGTGAGCCATTTCGTTGAACGAAATTTTTCGCCGGTGAAAATTTACGCCGAATATTTATGATAAGGCTGATTATGTTTTTTTCGTTTAGGGACATACTTACGACCAGATTATTTGTTTTTTCGAGCTGAACCATGATTTAATAATGAAAGGTTTGGTAAGAAAAACTACCCCTAAAAACAAAAAGTGATATTTCTTTTCCAAATTTCTTTGCAATTTTTAATAAAATTTTAAAATTCTTATTAGTGAAATTTTTACTTTTCAAATTTTAAGAAATGTTTGTTCTTCATTCACTGGCGGCAACAAGACAAAAAGGGTGGAAGAAACGAAATTCCCTTAAATGCCGAAATGTATTTGTCGACATTCGTGGAGACCTATTTATTCTGCCAAGTCGCTGTAAAGCAAAGCCCACAATTGTTCTGGTAAATGAGTCAACGAAGGTATTTAGGCATTGACCTACGCAACACAATCCTGGTGTCTGCGAGAGAGACTTTGACGCAATATAATATTGGCAAACAGTATCCATGGGCTCGGTTTAGTCACTGGCGCGATGTTGTAATTCCACACTTACGGAACTTCTCATTTGCCGGTGTAAATCGCGTTCCTGACGCAAACATTCTTCCTGAGTTCGACCAGAACGAATCGCCAATTGCGACTGTGTTGCCAACGTTTGATATTCTGATCGACGCTGTAATGTCTCCCGAACACTAAAGCCAAGTTGTCCAGTGCCCGGCTGTGGTTTAAACCTAGATTAACCGCTCGAGGTGGTCAAGACAAACGCACTTTACGCGATCCACGTTTAAACTTGCACTGAAAAACTGGCCCTAAAAACTCAACATCAAAGAATTCGCGTTACCGTATTAGAAGCAATCGAGCCATAACCACGAAAGAAAAGTAAGCGCAGAAAAACAGCTCAACGTGGACCATTCATTCTCAAGTAATACGCGTCTGACGTATATAGCATGGTATATAGCATTTTCAGTTTAAATGAAACCATTTTAAAATTAAGTGAAACCTTTTTCAAATTAAATGAAACCTTCTTCAGGTTAAACGAAACCATTTTCAAATTAAATGAAACCCTTTTCAGATAAAGCGAACCCCTTTCCAAATTAAATTAAACCTTTTTCAGATTCAATGAAACTTGATTCAAATTAAATGAAACTTTTTTCAAATTAAATAAAACAAAAAAGGAAGTTCCATTTAATTTGAATAAAGTTTCATTGAATCTGAAAAAGGTTTTATTTTAATTTTTAAAAGGTTTCGCTTTATCTGAAAAAAGTTTCATTTAATTTGAAAATGGTTTCGCTTGACCTGAAAAAGGTTTCATTTAATTTGAAAAATGTTTCGCATTGTTTGACAATGGTTTCATTTACTTTGAAAAAAGTTTAATTTAAACTGAAAATGTTATATACATAAGAACTGCTTCCNTTTAAACTGAAAATGCTATATACATAAGAACTGCTTCCGTTGAAATCTGGCAGGTATTAAGTAACAAAAAAACTAATTTAAATATGAATAATTCAGTCGAAACTTTTTTAGAACCTTCTTTTATTTCTATTTAGATGAAAGATTTACAAATATTATTAGAATTAATTTCCACGCCAAAATACCCGTACTTTAGAGATGACACCCGCCATTAATACTTCGACATCGCTTTCGTTGATCGATTAAGCCTGTTTTCGCCACATTCTGCGGAACTGCGTTATTCTTGAAGGTGTGCATTTTGTTTCTTTTTAATTTTGATTTCATATAGGCCCAATAACGCTCGATCGTTTGGAGCTCTGGGCAATTCGGAGGATTGGCCTCTTTTAGTACAATACTGATTCCATTTTGTGTATAAAACTCTTGCGCTTTTTTGCATAATGGCTTGTTGCCAAATCAGGCCAAAACAATACAGGCTCTCAGAACAACACTCCAACAACACGTTCAGAGAGATTCGGATTCCTTTTCAAAGTCCTTGGAACATCCTTCTCCACTATTTGATTTATAGTGCCTGATTTTCCGCCAGATTCCGCCTTTCTCTCAATGCTACAGTTTTTCATGATATTTGACAATACATTTTGTACCGTCGACCTTCCAATTTTCAGCAATTTTCCTAACCGACATTGGGAGATGTGTGGATTTTGCATGAATTAGTCCAAAATCTATTTTCTTTGCTGAAGTTATTTGCTCTCCACATCACTTATTTTTGAAGTTACGCATATGAAAATTAACTGTAATAAAAAACAACGATAGCAAAAACAGCGCACTAAATAAACGGCTGATCGAGTAGTCGATAACAAAGTTATGTTATGTATAGTGCTGCCAAATTTCAAATGAAGCAGATCTTATGTACATACAAATATTTGTTTTAATAACAATCAGAGGTTATATTCGATGTAAATAAGCTGGTTTCAATTAAGTAATTAAAGCCAATACTACGATGCCCTATTATGAACACCTTTTTGAGGAAATTCGCAACTTTTTGAAAGGTGACTGAATTCTTCCCCTTCTCCTCCTGCTTCCAAAAACATCCCTGTGGGTGGGAGTGTAAAATTTTAGAAAAAAGCTACTTACAAAACCTTTAATAACACTGTGGAACAAACTCAGGTTAGCAAAAGTTAGGTCGATTCTGAGAGTGAGGGGTGAAAATAGAGGCTAAATTAGAAGACACGTATCGCGGCGTTTGTTTATGTTAGTTCGAATTTTTTTTTAATCGACCTTCGAACTTTGCAGTCAAATGCCGATTTTCAGCATATTGTTTATATGGTTTTTTGGCTATAACTCGTCGACTAATTGATATTTTTTCAATCTGTTAAAGCCAAATTATTGCTAGGGACCTGTGCAACAATTAAAATTAAGAAAAAAATTGATTTAGAAAATTTTTGTAGATTTTTTTCATGCTTTTTGAACATATTTTCCACAAAACTAAGTCTTTTTTGCTTTCTTTTTGATCTATAATATGCTTCTCAGTTTCTTCTTTAAATTTCATTTGAAAAGAAAACAATCATAGTACAAAACTTGCGTTTTCCAGCTTAATATTAATTTACTTCTCATTTCTTATGTACCAATTTTTTCAGTGTTGGTTTTGAAGAAACATTGAAAAAGAAATTATAAAAATATAGAAAAAATATAATTTTGAAATGTTAGTTATGAAAAGTTTTAAGTAAAAAAATTAAATAAATTAAATAAATGATTTGGCCAGTTGCCGTTTAGCAGACGGTTGTGGATCAACATCACTGCTCTCTTTAATATCTTGGTCATCTCGTCATCATCATCAGAAAAGTCGATAATTTCGCCCAACAGATATTCTGGAATTTCATCTTTGTCTTCCCCTTCTTCCTCTTTTTCCTCGTCTTCCTCTTCTTCAAAGGTGTTTTTATACCACCAACAAATTTCAGCGAGTATTGCATCTGGAGATTTCTTTCCTCTGTACCTGAAACGAAAATAGTTTTCAATCGTTAACATGTTTAAATTGTGCACTCTGACAAAGATATTAGAAAAATCTAGGAATTCAAAATATGCACACTCTATAGTTACCTTATTTCAAATGGAAGCGCAGTTTGGTGATAACGTTTGCCTTGCTCATCAGATTCAGTTGGCAACTGTTGAGCGAGTTGATCAAGATGCTGATGCAAGAGATGAATTTTGTACGACATATTAACCCCAATTTCATCGAAAGCTGCCAACATGTTTGCAACAGATTGCCTGTAGTTGT
>NW_016158665.1:56304-92750 GCF_001687245.7 Rhagoletis zephyria
GAAACTGAGAAGCATATTATAGATCAAACAGAAAGCAAAAAAGACTTAGTTTTGTGGAAAATATGTTCAAAAAGCATGAAAAAAAATAATTTCCAACATTTTGCTTCATAAGCACTACACAAATTTTCTAAATCAATTTTTTTTTTTTTAATTGTAATTGTTGCACAGGTCTCTAGCAATAATTTGGCTTTAACAGATTGAAAAATATCAATTAGTCGACGAGTTATAGCCAAAAAACCATATAAACAATATGCTGAAAATCGGCATTTGACTGCAAAGTTCGAAGGTCGATTAAAAAAAAATTCGAACTAACATAAACAAACGCCGCGATACGGGTCTTCTAATTTAGCCTCTATTTTCAGCCCTCACTCTCAGAATCGACCTAACTTTTGCTAACCTGAATTTGTTCGACAGTGTAATGGAATCAAGGAGCTGAACTGCCCAATACGTAATTAAGAATACACAATTTCTGCACTGCAATCGAAGTTATAAAATAACCCCGTATTACAAATATAACGCCTCCGTCTGCAACCCTGATTTATAGATTAAAAAATGTAATTAAAATCGTACTATTATGCATGCTTACAGCGTGGCGACGAATAACTGTTACCCCGGTTTTTTTGAGAAATAGAAGGGTCCTTTATAGGTTTTGCGAAAAAAGTGTTTTATTGTTAATTTTCCACAGATTTTACTTTAGTTGCAATAATTAGTTTTTAAATTTTAATTTTTATTTACATATGCCAGCAGTTTAAACTTTGAGAGAAAAGTTCATTTGGATACTTTTATTTTACTTTACTCTGAGTAGCTATCGGAAGAATGTACTTGTATCGAAACCCGATTCAGTGACAATTTTATTCCCGGACATTTATTTTTTAACTATTATTGTGAATATCTAAATATTTTTTGAAGCTTAGTTGCCAACGAAAAGGAAGTCCTACAAAGAAAGACCTATTAAGATATCGGTAGCTTTAAGTGAAAAGTTGCTAAGTCCACTTTTTGTGAAATCTCATATTTGGATATAGGAAGCAAGGTAACGTGCTTGTTTTATTTCTTCCCGTTTATATTCAATTAAAGGCAAATTTACTAAGTCCGAAAGAGGCACAGAAAAATCGATAGGCTCACGAAAAACTCGAAATCTTTTAATTTGCAACGGAACCTTCTACAAAATTCTTGAAGGAATTGTTTTGAAAAGTTTTTTTTCCCTGTAAATTTTCTAAAAATTAACTTGGCAGCTTTTCACTCTAAAAATTATCAACATGATTACTTCTTTCAGAAATATACCAGTGTTACTCTGCAAAACTTCTGTTGAACAGTGTTATATTACAGATGACTTTTATTAATTAATTCAATTGTATGAAATATATTATAAAATAACTGTTTTTAACGGTTTCTCTTTGTACACAATAAATAAAATGTATAACAAGTATTTAAAATATGTACGTACATACAAAGGGAGCAAATTCTGGGGACCATCGGGAGGCCATCTTAGTAAAACATCTTTTAAAACTTAAAGTTTTTCTTAAAACGATTAAGTACCATTCATCAAAAATCAAAAATGATAGTCACATAAATTATTTTGACAAAAATGCATTGATATGTGATAGCGTTTTTTATACAAACAATTCTTATATAGGTACAAATATCGATATAAGTAGGTATCGATACTTTTAGCCCGATACTTACTAGGTATCGATACTTTCTTTCGATGCTACTTCCAAGTACGGGTATCGATACTTCCATGGTATCGTTTTATCCCTACCAAGAAGATCATTTAATTTGGTGGAAGCATAATCGCAAAGAATTTCGAAATTTGTTTATACGTTGTTGAGATTTGTTGTTTTATATGAAGTATCTCGCGCATAGGGATGCAAATTTTGGGGAGTAACATCGATACATCGATGTCTCGATGCATCGGCAAAATGAACATCGATGCTAAAATACATCGCCAGAAAAACATCGATATATCGATGGTTTCCATGAACGAACGAAGAGGATCACACAGGACGGCGTGCGAAAAAAAAGATTTTTTTTTTGCAATGACGTCATTTTTTCGCCGCCATGTGAATGAAAAGGAACGAAACTATGTGTGTGAATGAAACAACCGATTAAAAAATGACGTCATCAATTATTTATTTTTTTCTCAAATGCAATTACAAATACACGGTTGCCGCGCTGGGTGATCTGTTTAGTTGGTTCATGGATGGTTTCCGATGATTCGAAATTTGTTAGGAAAATTTAATACTTTTCAATTCCAACTCTTGTAATTCAATTATTGCCTTTATTTATTTACCATTCCTTCCCTATAAAGAGAATAGAAATGCATGCCGTAAGTATGCATTTTTAATATCGAAAGATAAGAGTAAACTCGAAATTTCTGAATATTCCTTTTAAAAGAATAAATATTAAAATTCATGGCTAGTCAAAAAATTTTAGGATGTGGATGTGGATAGGAATTCGATGTTAAAACATCGCTGAAACTGGCATCGATGTATCGTCAATTGAGCGATTTTAGGAAATTGTAAACATCGATGGCAAACATCGAATTTTGAACCGATATTATCGATGTTTCAAAAATATCGATGCATCGTTTGCATTCCTACTCGCGCATCACCTTCCGCAGTGAACTCAGAAAGTGTGTTTAGTGTATCGGGTAGCATTTATGTTGAAAATAGAAATATATTTTTGCCCGATAATTCGGAAATGCTTCTTTTCATAATGAAAAATATTAAAATGGTTAACTTTAATTACTAATGGTGTCTAACATTAGATTGGATTTTAAAAATCCAAAAAAAAAAAACAAATTTCTGAACTAGATTTTTAAGTTGAATCTTCTATAATCGAAATCCGAAAATCCGGCCGGATTTTAGCTAGTATCCGGCCGGATAGTCGGATAACAGAAAAACGGCCAGATAAGCCGGATTCCGGATATCTACCGGATACCCGGCACATCCCTATTATTTACAGGAGGAAAATATACGCATACTCATATACCTTGTTTATACCTACGCAAGAACCGCATTATCAAAAAAACAAAATTGACCCAACACATATTTCTTTGAAGCGTTTATTACTATGTCTTTACAGCGCACTCGCTGAAACCGTATTCAAAAGTATACACAATTTGTTTTATTTCGATATTTCTTTAATAATTGATTTGCGCGATTGACGGAAATGGAAGCGAACAATAATTCAAATTTATTTTAATAAAAATTCTAATTTAAAACGGGCTGTAGAAGGAAAACCGGCCTATTTTCACTTCACGTCAAATGTGCGATGTGTTTATACCTTCTTTCTAACCGATGCACATAGGGACGAATCGACAATATAGGACGACAAAAATGTTCACTCCATGTGTATTTGACAGATTTCAATGAAATTTGGCATTTAGGGATTTTCATCATCATTGATTTCGAATATGAAATTAAATTTCCGAAATTCACAAGGCGGATTCAATATGGCGGACGATTTCTTAAAAAATTTCTATATTGTTATGAAGCTTGGTGTACAGATTTTCGTCGTCACTGATTTCGAAATTGATATTCAATTTTCAAAAATCAGAATGACGGATCCAATACTACAGCTTATACTTTTCATATCCATGATTTTTTGAGGGAAATAGTATCTATTATTTTTTATAATTTCACTAAATTCAAGTTAAATCGTTTCATTAAAAAAAAAAACTTAACAAATTATTATAACCTTAAAAAATTTAGACAAGAATGATAGTCTGCAATATAGCGAGAGTACCAGGTTGACAGAATAAGACATAACCAAAGATCATAGAAAATAAGGATGCTGACTATGTTTATGGCTCCCTTATATTCTATGTCCTTTGTGATAACGAAAGTGCTACCACGTTTGTACGAAAAATTGTTTTTAGGCCAGAGTACATGGAGACTCTTAATTAATTGAATTAATAAAGAAAACACTGAAAATCGGGATTTAATCGGTATAAATATGAAAAATCGGGACACTTATACGTCCCGACTTTTAAAAAATATTCAGCAGGACATTTTTCTCAAAATCGGTACTGTCCCGCCAAAATCGGTACGAATGGTCACTGTAACTATAACTGATATACGAACTTTTAGATATTTAGCTTAACGTAAAATCTTTTCGACACGAAATACGAATACATGATGGCATTTTTTGTTAATTACTTCAGATTTGCACAGTTCATTCAATATTAAAAATTAGGTCTGAAAGGAAAGGGCTTGGCCTTCAGATGTGCAATACGGTTTTATTTTTTTCGAAGAGGGTTGCCACTTCTGGGAAAAATTATAAGATGTAGGCTCTTCGTAAGAATACGAATATTTGGTGTCAAACGAAAGGGTTTGGCGTCTAGATGTTCAGTAATGTGTTATTTTTTAGAAGGGTTGCCATAAACCATGACCAAAAAATCAGATACCAATTGAAAGGATATGGTCTCCGGATGTGCAATAAGCTTTTTGAGGTTGCCACTTTTTTAAAAATTACTACCTTACCTATAATACGTGAAGGCATTTTTTATTAATGACATCAGATTAGCAAAGTTCATTCAATTATAAAAAATGAGGTGTACAATAAAAGAGCTTGGCCTTCAGAGGTGCAATAAGGTTTTATTTTTTCGAAGAATATAGTTTCCGCCGGTCGAAAAACTTATAAGATCCATACCGTTCATAACAAGATGTCAAATGAAAGGGGTTATTACCATTGTGGGCAATTAGACTTGCCATTAGGTGTGCAATAAGACTTTATTTTTTTGAATAGGGTTGCCACCTGCTTTCTCCAAATACGTATATGTACATATTCATGTACACATTCAGCGCGTGGCGAAGCCTCGCGCATACGAGGCCGGCTAGTATGTATATATATATAAATATTTCTGTAATGCGAACACATAGAAATAAGTGCTCAGGAATGGTGTTATAAAGGTAACATCTTATAAATATTCTTATATAGCTGGTCACCTTATTCACTCATACACTTTCTACAACCCTGTAATATACAATAAGCGATTTTTATATTAGGTTTTTTTACTATTATGCCTTTTATACGAAATGTCTGCAAGAATAATTGCACTTCTTTCACATTATCATTTATGACGTGCATTTCCTTTTATGGTACGGTTATTTACTGATATGGTTAAAAGCCGAAACGAAACTAGAAGCTCAAAAAAGTCGGAATTTCACACAACATTAATATTCGGGTTTCTTAATAATCTAGGTTGCAAATAAATGCCTAAAATATAAGGGAATAATATTTAATGCTAAACCCATAACTTTAATAACATCAGTTACAGGTTTTGGCATATAATTAACTATTTTTTGTGTATAGCCTTGCCCGATTTCCGCCCATTCTTCCTGCAACCGTTTTTAAGCTCCCTTCGATAAGTTATTGGCTTCCTTAGAACACGCCGTTCAATCTCGTTACACGACGTACACTGCACTATGCGCCAGCAAACGATAAAAAGTGGCCAATATTCGAAATCTTATCGGAATGGCTTAAAACTTGCTACAGGGGGTTTTTGGGGTCGGTGATTGCGAATCTGAAGTTGGATTTCAAAAATTCAAAATAGCGAATCCGATATGGCGGACAATATTGTGAAAAGTAATCGGATTGGCTTGAAACTTGTTACTCTATGATTTTTGGGCTCACTGATCACGAATTTGAAGTTGGATTTCAAAAATTCGAAATAGCAAATCCGATACGGCCGGCATAAAAAATACGCCCGTAATTAGCCTACATAAAATATAGTTTCCGAAGCCCACCAGGAGGAGGTTACACTACGAA
The DNA here is from genome assembly GCF_001687245.7 of Rhagoletis zephyria. NCBI lineage: Eukaryota > Metazoa > Arthropoda > Insecta > Diptera > Tephritidae > Rhagoletis > Rhagoletis zephyria. The sequence goes on from NW_016158665.1 coordinate 62,077, forward strand.
TTTAAACTTAATTTTTTAATTTTTTGTTATTTTTTTGTTTTTGCTTTTATACTTATAATTTTTCTACCAATTACGAATGTAGACTTCAGGTTTTATTTTTTTATATTTTGCATTTTTTTATATAGGGTATTCCACCGTCACGGGTGGGACATTTGTACAGTAAAAATGTACTTTCTTTTTTAACATTTTGATAAAGCTACACCTAATTCACTGTTATCTATATACATCTATATATATAATACGCGAAGGCATTTTTTGTGCAGCATAAAAGATCTGCACCGTTCGTTCGATTTTCAAAAATGAGATGTCAAATTAAAGCGCTTGGTCTGTAAATGTGCAAACTGGTTTCAGTTTTTCGAAAAGAGGTGCCACCTCTTGAGAAATTAAATTCAAAATATTTAATAACCAATGCCATCAAATCTGCCCCGTTCCTTCAATTTTCCAAAATCAGGCATCAAACTAAAAGTCTTTGACTGTAGAGTTGCTACCTTTTGAAGAATTAAGTATATTCAAATTATTTTAAAAAATAAATTAATTATAACAAGCTGGGTATCATTCGAAATGGTTTTCAAAAGCTTCGTTTCTTAGCTGAACTATAGGAGGGTTGCCACCTGTTTAAAAAATCAAACGAAAGGGGTTTCAGAAAGTAGTAGTTTGAAAATATTTTGAAGAGAATTGCCCCCTGCTTGAAATACCGAATTTAGTTAACTTTTTTGTTTGAACCCTAAAGGTGTTCTTACACGATATGTATTTGCATGTGTAAATGTGACTTTTTCAATACATACAGTGACGAACAAAAGTATTGGCACAGTGAATTTTTCGCAATATATGCAAAGTTTTCTATTCTAATTTATTTTCGATAATTTTTAGTAAAAATATGGTTCATTTTACACCAAAAAACATAATAATAAAATCTCTAAACTTTGTTCAAAACTCAGGAAAATTCAATGAATTTGCACACTAATTTGCAACTTTCTATTCAGATCTTCTAGAAAAATTCTAAGTATGCAGTTTTATAGTCCATTCAATTTTAGTATGAAAAAATTCAGGTTTAAAGTTTCTAGAAAATCGCGTTACCAAAAATCAACGCGATTTTCTAGCAACTTCAAACTTGCACTTTGTTATACTAAATTTGAATGGGCTATAAAACTGCATACTTAGAATTTTTCTAAAAAATCTGAATAAAAAGTTGCAAATTAGTGTGCAAATTTAATGAATTTTCCTGAGTTTTGCACAAAGTTTAGAGATTTTGTTAATATGTTTTCTGGTGTAGAATGAACAATATTTTTATAAAGAATTATCGAAAATAAATTAGAATAACAAACTTTGCATATATTGCGAAAAATTCACTGTGCCAATACTTCTGTTCGGCACTGTATGTAATTGCGTATGTCTGTCAAATTCACAGTCTTTATTTAACTATTTAAAAATACGTTCTTTAAAAACGAAACAAACTAAACTCAGATGATTCTATCTGTGGGTCAGATAAAAATAGAAACATTTCTGTTTCGTATGTACATGCATCTGCTTTGTACAGAAACAAATCTAATTTGCCTTTACTGGATATGTTGGCATTTCCACATGGGTGAAAATTTCTCAACTGGATCTCGGATTTCAGTCAAGTTCGAATTTTTGTGTGAAAATTTGTGGGTAGTGAGGTTTATAGATGTGAAAGGGATTCTGAGAATTTTTTTAAATTTTAATTTTTACAGTTTTTATAAGCAAATATACTTTTAAGCAATCTTTTTTTCAAATCTCATTTTCTCTTAAAGTATTTGACGAAAGTTTATCAAATTTTTTTTTTAAGCGTAGTGACTTTGAGCTTTAAAAAACAAAATATTTTTATAACTTAGAAAATTTATTTTTTTTTTATTTAAACATTATAAACATTCAAGTTGCTTTAAAAATATGTTCTCAATGAGTGTTTTCCATTTCGTTTATATTTTTGAAAACTGCATTATTGAAGAAAACATTTGTAAAAAAAAATTTGTTAGATCTTATCTGTTTTTGACTTACAGCAACATTTGTCACAGCGCGCACGTATCGTGAACCATGCACGTTCACCGCCTATGCCGCAACGTGTTCACTAGAAAGCGCGTACAGAAGGAACTAACAATTGGCTTGGTTGAGAAATTTTTACCCATATGTAAAAAGTGGCATGTGCACATGCAAATACATATCGTGTAAGAACACGTTAAGAATATTTTTGAGGTGTTGGAAGAGGGTTGTCACCTGTTTAAAAAGTTAAATTCAAATTATTTTATAAGTTAAATGAGTTATTAAAATATGGGTATCAATCGAAGGGGGTTTGAAAATTTTTTGTTTCTGAACTGTATTTAGCGGAGTTGCCACATGTTTGAAAATTCCGCATAATTCCTCAGTTAATTTAAATATTTATCGCAGTGTCCGGCGAAGGAGTTAAAAATGATTAAGATTGAAAATACCTTTGAAAAGGGCTGCCACCTGTTTGAAAGGTCTAACTCAATTAACTAATTCAAAAAGTACATGAAATAAAAAAATATCATAGTCAAAGGAAACAATGTTAAGAAATCTTTAGTTAGAACATTTCGAATGTTTGAAGAGAGTAGCCGCGTGTTTAAAAAATTACATTCAAATTATTCAGTAAGTTGGATGAATTATTACAAAATAGGTATAAATCGAAATGGGTTTGAAAGGAATTTATTCCCGACCTTTATTTAGGAGAGTTGTTATTTGTTCCAATTAGTTCATCAGTTTATTGAAATAGATGTGTATCGCAATGTAAGACGAAAGAGATGTAGAAGATTTTAGTTTGAGAATACTTTTGAAAAGGAATTTCAAAAATTAGAGGTCATATTAGAGAACTTAGCCTGTAGATATATGATAAAGTTTTATTTTTTTAATTAATAACTTTTTTCATCGGTATAAGGTGGTTTGAAATTCGATGAAAATAAAAACATGCACTTTGCGAGACTCACTCAGAAACGACTGCACTCAGAAACGGCTGCACAGTTTTGATGAAATATGGCACTCGGATCTCTTATAACTCTGACTAACATCTGGAATATTTTTTAAGTTTTTCAAATTCAATTTTGGGCGTTTTAAACCCATGCGGTTTCACTAGAATGAGTTATTACCAAATACGAAAAAACTTCCAACTTACTTGTATATGAGAAAAAATCTGAATTATTTCCTCTGTCACGGGTGGGACAAAAAAGAGAACCTGCTTTTTGGATCAGATATATTTTACGGAAACTCTGCGAATTTTTTTCACTTTTCTGTATGAACTTCATGTCTTGAAATAAAAAACCACGAATCTAACAAAGCAAAAACTTACACTCCCTCTCACTTGATTAAGGCCAAATATTTTTCTTTGTTTTTGTGTCAAATTTCTTTTCAGAGTCGTCGAAAAAAAATTGTTTTTTGGCCAATCATTTAATTATGTTCTAAGAAAAGTTATTGCTAAAAAAATCCTCTTCTCTCGATGGTAGTTGTAAATTAATACCTACTTTGCTTCAGCAAGTACGAGAACAAGTGATAATTTTTGATTCACTTGATTAAGGCCGCAGAGGAAAATATTAAGATAAAAAGACGTTTTGGTTGCGAACTGTTGTTTGTTTTATTTAATAATGTGTATGACCACCTTTCTTTACAATTACTTCAAAAACTCGATTTGGAATAGTCATAAAGTGACTTAAGGTAGTTTAAAGAAATCGTGGACCAAACTGCTTTAATCGCATGGACTAATGAATTTTTATCTTCAAATTGTCTTCCATTCTCATAAACTTTCCTGGAGAGCCATCTCCAAACATTTTCTACAATGTTGAGATCTGGTGAATAAGGTGGCCAGTCTAAAAGTTCTATATTTTGTTCGCGGATCCAGCTTTTAATAATGTTTGCTGTATGAATTGGTGTATTGTCGTGTTGATAAATCCATGGAATTGGACCAAATAAATCACGAAACTGCGGAAAAGCACCTTCCAGAATCGATTTGTAGGAAACTGACATCATTTCTGTTTCAACACTAGATCGATAGTTCCATAATAGGAAACTGCACACCATACCATGACTCTTCCTTCTCTGCTGTGATGTCTGGACAAAAACTGCTCCTTAGAAAGGAAATAGTAAGTGAAACCGTTAGGACAACCAAAATTGAATTTGTTTTTCATCCGAAAATACCACTTTCTTCCATCCCGTAGTCCAAGACATTTTTAACCGACAGAACTCTAAACGTTTCTGCCGACGCGTTAAGTTAAGTGGCGGCTCTTTTTGCATTTTTTTGTATTGCGGATGAACAGCACGTTTAATAATACGCCGTATAGTCGAAACACTGGCCATTACATGTGTTCCGCTTTAATTTTTGGCACAGATTTAGCGGAATTAGATGCCGCGCGGAGTATTCGACGCTTGTCATTCGCGGTTGTGGCTTCAGAAGTTCGTCCTTTAAAAATTTTTCAATAGTTATCAACATCGCGAAGATAATTGTTGACAACTGTCTTACTCCTGCCGATTTTGTTTGCTATAGCCCGACTTGAATATCCTTCTTCCTTGTAAACATCAATTTTTGCCTTTTCAACGTTGTTGAGGGCCTTTTGCTTACCCATTATAGAAGATAATTTTTTTTTAAATATCACTCTTTACTATGACACTCGTTTGATTAAAAAAATTTAGTACTAATAAACAGATAACAATTAAACAATGGGTGGCCTTAATAAAGTAAATCAAAAATTATCACTTGTTCTCGTACTTGCTGAAGCAAAGTAGGTTTTAATTTACAACTACCATCGAGAGAAGAGGATGTTTTAGCAATAACTTTTTTTAGAACATTATTAAATGATTGGCAAAAAAAAAATTTTTTCGACGACCCTGAAAAGAAATTTGACACAAAAACAAAAGAAAAATGTTTGGCCTTAATCTAGTGAGAGGGAGTGTATTATTATTTATTAAAAATATAAGAAGCCAAGCTTTCACTGAAGTTTTATCTTAGGATAGTGCATTTTATATGGAAGAAAATGCCTAGCACCGCCAGTCAAAAAAGTTATTAAAAATCAACGCGATTTTCCAGCGTCTGGAAGTTTTCACTTTTGATTCACCAACTTAAATTTGATGGGCTATAAAACTGCATGCCTTGAATTTTTCTAAAAAATCTGAATAAAAGTTTAAAGTTTTAGGTGTAATTGTTAACGTTTATTTAATTTTTATAATTTTTGTACGAAGTTTGAAACGTTCATTTATGTGGTGCTGGTTATGTATTGTGCGAGACTTTTATAAAAAAAAATATAAACATTAAATAAACAAAAGAAAACCCCAAAACTGGTCAAAATGTCACCTAACCCTCAGCGCTTCTTTCTGTACCACCGTATACAGTTTTTGAATTTAAATTAAAAAAAAAAAAAACGAATTGTCGAAATTATCTGGGTTTTGGTAAAGTACATTTATTTTGCATGAAATACGTAAAATCAACATGGCGAGATTCCGGGAATGCGTAATTCGTTGCCAGTAGAAATAGTTACAAACCGGTTCCGGTAGAAAAAATTAACACATTCCACTAAAAAAAAATTGCCAAAAATCAACGCGATTTTCTAGCAACTTCAACCTTGCATCTTGTCATACTAAAATTGAATGAGCTATATAATTGCATACTTGGAAGTTTTCATAAAAATCTGATTAGAAGTATCAGATCTGTTTGTATACGAGCGAATACACAAGAACCAATACGACACATTTTTGGGGGGACCGACGAGGGTTTACTTAATCAGCTGGCCGCAAGGGTATATATAGAATGGGCGAGTGCGCACGTTCCCCCTCTTCCCCTTAGTCCACCTCAACATACAAATAAAGCTTATCAGCCCTGCAAACCCACCTCTGACGACTGTCCCACCCGTAGCTGTCACTCATAATATAGATACAGCACTCACACAATTTAATATATCGTTGGCTTAGTTCGGAAACGTGCTTAGTCCATTTATTTCAATTTTCAAGAAGGGGCAAAACCTCGTCTAACGTTTTTTGTTGTTAAGATTTAGTTGTTTATTTTAAATATATTTTATTGTTTTAAAATGAATAACAACCTAATACAGTTTTATATCATTGCTGTTAACAAAAATAACTGTTTTCGATAATATGCTGAGTTAGACTCAATGATATAATTGAACCAAGTGTGGTGGAAATCGATAAAGTGGTTACCGAAATACACGTTTGAATCGTAAAGTGGGCGGTGCCACCCCATTCCTAAAAGTCTATAGCAGTCTTATTTATTGTTATTCCGTATTTCTGAAATTTACCGTTACGGGAAGCGGCTGTAATTTTAGTCCGATTTGAATAATTTTCAACGAACTGCTTTTCCGCACCGAGGTTATTAAGTTCACCGAGTTTGGTAGAAATTCATAAACCGGTTACCGAGTTACACATCTGTCATAAGTAAGCGGCGCCACGCCCATTATTCAAAAATTTATCATAATCTAATTGTCTGCTAAGTGGTTATCGCAATCATCGATTTTAAGTAAATTAGCTTTAGTAGTTATTGATTTATCGCAGTTTTCATGTTTCTGTAAATTACCGTTATATGGTAGATGCGCGTAGTCATTGTTCAAAGATTTTCAACAGATTTCTTAGCTGGACCCTAAACAAGGCTCGTACCGAGTTATTTGGATTGGTGAATGGGCTACTGAGATACAGTATTTCATCGTAAGTGGGCGGGGTCACGCCCATTTTCCAAAAATTTCATAATTATAATTTTTTACCAAAATTCTACTTCACATGCTAATTTTCAACAATTTGCATACAATATTTGTTGAAATATCGTAGTTCTTGCATTTTTCGAAGATACCTTTATATTGGAAGTGGGCGTAGTTACAGTCCGATTTCGCACCTTTTTAATAAAAACCAGACAACAGCATGAGTTTACTCACTTCCATCTAAATAGTATGAACTCATTGCTGTGAACTGTATACGGGTAGTGAGAAACACCGTACAAACAGTGAGATTCTTAGTTAGTTTTGAAATCAATGTTTAGCTGCAGTGTACTCATTTGATTTCAAATATGGCATTGATATACTCTTTCCAAATCAAGTCATGCGAGTGAAAAACGCTGCTATGAAAAGCAAGTCGAGCAATCGAATGACACTCATTTACTTCAAACAATTAGTAGAGAATACGACAATTTTGAAAAAAATGGATATTGATGAAGTATTTTTTTAAATATATTAGTTTTGGTAAATTATTTAATTATCCTCCTGACGTATATTTATATAACTAGTTTACAAAAGAAATGCACTGTTACCTCAGAAGACATCGGCTTTATAAAGGGTGAACACACTAAAACTGCGACACTTAGAAATTACTACCAGAAACAAACTAGAAGGCTTTGAAATTATTTTTTTTTTGGTATTATATAACTTGGAAGTTTAGATGTTATGAAAATGTTAAAATATTAGTTATTATTTGCTCCATGTGCAAGTGATCGGTATTTTCATCGCACACGCGCCATCATGTTCTGCACGACTGCATCATCGACATTACGCGATGCGCACAACTACTTTGTTTTGCACTCTTCAATAATTTTCACTCTTTCACCTGTTTTCTTCAAGATTCCTTTGACAGTTGACCAATATACCCCAATAGGACGTGGCTCTGGGCTATTGGGTGGATTGCAGTCGTGAGGTACAAAATTGATGTTATTTGCATTATACCACGGCAATGTGTCCTTGGCTTAGTGGCAGGTTGCCATGTCCGCCTAGAACGATGGCCTACTCCTTATCTGTTGATAAATGACAGAAGACGCCTTTTGAGGCACTCATCCCGATAAACTTGATCATTCATTGTCCCGGATGGGAAAAAAGGGCTGCTCTTACGGCCGCAGGAACAAATAGCTTGCCAAACCATGTGGTTTTTGGAAATTTGGACTTCATTTTCAGCTTACAACTTTCAGGGGCATCTTGACGACTTGCAGCAGTATAAAAATCTTGACCTGCAATATATTTTGAATTTTTATAGCAGTAGGTTTCGCAGTCCATAACAATGCAGTTGTATTTTTTAATTTAGAATTCATACAACTTCCGAATGCGGGATTTCGCTGTAACATTCTACTTTGCGCCTCGGTCTGGCGCTGTTTGAGCTGTAGAACATCTCAATGAAGCTTTCCGCTTTACCTTTTGTACGAAAAACTGCGATCTCCGTACGGATTTTGCAACATAACGCGACAAAATCTTCGGATCTTGCGAAAACGCACTGAGGACCTTCCGAGCACTGTTTTTATCACTTTGACCATGCTAACCCCCGCTCCCTGGTTTTCTCGTAACTGTCAGGCCTTATTTGTACCGATTAAAACCCTGGAAACTGTCGAATAGTGCACTCTTTAATTTTTTAGCAATTTTACGTGTACTTAAGGCCGGATCATTTATAAACTCGTGCAAAATGGTTTATCTCGTTTCTAGCTCGGTTGCCATTTTTAACTCAACTAGGAATCAAATTCAAATGAAATTTCTTCTACGTTCAACTAAGGTCATGGTCAACTTATGGTATTTGAATTTCAAAATATTGAATTCGTTTTGGGTAACAGCCAAACCGAAATTAGCGCGTTGAGCGTTTCGCTAGTATCTTTATCTCTCTCTGACACATTAAATTTATATACGCTAGAAGAAGAGAGGCCGACAGGCCCAACGCTTGACGCGCTTATTTAGGTATGGCTCTAAGTTATAAGCTTCCCAAAGTGTCGCAGTTTTGGTGTGTTCACCCTTTAAGAGACTAAGTTGCTTTATTATTTAAAACAGTTGCTGTTGAAAACTTAACAGATTTGCACAAAATTGCGCTTTTTTTACACCCGCCAGCAAAAGAGCTCAAGAACTTTACCGAATCTGAGCAAAGGTACAGAAAGAGAAATGTTTACAAATTATGAGAACGTTAATTGAGAATTCTGACAGTACAACCGAACCACACCGTATACACCTTTGTTACCTTCAGACAACTTTGAGCTGTTTTCAGGTCTTCTTAAACAACCTACCTTTGTGAGCAGAACTGATAAAGCTACTGCAGAGCTGCTGCGATATGAAAATATTGAGAAATTTTTTCATACGGACTTCGATATAATTAATTGGTGGGAGGTACACAAATGCGAAATGCCGCTGCTGCATAAACTCAGTCGTAGAGTAATAGCCACTCCTTCAGCTAGCGCATCGTCAGAAAGAGTTTTTTCTTCTGCTCGAAATGTTATTTCTGACAAAAGATGCCTCCTTTTGTCAAATGATGATGCCCTTAATCAGTTGATATTTTTGCATTATAATATGCAGTTAGAAAACCAATAAAATTAACAAATATTGTCTTTACAAATTGTTTTTCTTTGATACTTTCATTACAGCAGTTATGGCATGCACTTGCTTTTCCAATCAAGCACTTGTTATTTGAATCGAGCACTTGATAGTGTGAATTACTCACTCAATTGACAATGCTTTTTCAATGCTATCGCCCACTATGTTTGGAAATAAATGAGTGCGAGTGTGTGCAGATGTGAAAAGAAAGCGAGTGACTTAAAATGTATTTTGAGTGTATCCATGGAGCTCTCTGATACCAACCTACCTTGTATAAAGGTACAAACCAAATTTCGTTGGCCTATATACAAAGAAAAAGTTGAGCAAAGTGTTGCACATTTTAATTTTACTATACATAAATTAGTTGAAAAGTATGTCCTAAACGCTTGTATCTTCCTGAAGAACAAACACAGTTATGGTACACTAAAGAACTGAGAAATTTGAAAAACAGAAAGTCACGTTATTTTAGATTACACAAAAAACCGGTTTACACTCATACTATTTAAAATACTCACTTTAGCGTCACAAGTTCTTTGAATTAAACAAAAAGTGTTATAAAGCTTACTTGTGTAAAATCAAACGACGTACAATATATAACCCAAAATCATTTTATGATTTCGTAAACTCCAAGCGAAATGTACGTGGGTTTCCTTCCGCCATGAAGTATCAAAATGCCGCCTCTAGTGATAATAAAATAATTTCTAACATGCTCGCTCAGTTTTTTGAATCCAATTATTCCATTAACTCCCAAGCATACTTTGATTACCCTTTTAAACTAAGTCCAATTAACTCAATACATACCCCAATAATATCTCCCGATGATGTATTAGTTTACCTGAATTCCTTAAAGCAGTCTTTTAGTTATGGTCATGACCAGATCTCCACTTGTTTTCTTATAAATTGTGCTGATTATCTCTATGAGCCGTTAACAGCCTTTTTTAATTTGTCTCTTAAAGAAGGCATATTTCCAACTGTATGGAAAGAATCGTTCATAACCCCGCTACATAAAATCGGTAGCAGGTCCTCGGTGGAGAATAGCTAAGCTCTCTGCAATTCCTAAATTATTTGAAGCAATTATTACAAATCAGTTGACTCATTTTCTCNGATTATCTCTATGAGCCGTTAACAGCCTTTTTTAATTTGTCTCTTAAAGAAGGCATATTTCCAACTGTATGGAAAGAATCGTTCATAACCCCGCTACATAAAATCGGTAGCAGGTCCTCGGTGGAGAATAGCTAAGCTCTCTGCAATTCCTAAATTATTTGAAGCAATTATTACAAATCAGTTGACTCATTTTCTCTCCTCTACCATTTCATACTGTCAACATGGGTTTTGCAAAGGCAAATCAACTTTAACAAATTTACTTGATTCCCAACCTATATCTCAGAAGCATTTAGTGAAAACAAAAATGTGGATGTTATACATACATATATACCGATTTTAGTAAAGCATTTGACAAAGTATGTCACTCGTTGCTCATCTATAAACTTGATCTTCTTGGTCTTCAACCTAATTTTCTACGTTGGATCTCTTCATACCTCTAGGGTAATGTTTATAAGACTATTTCTGACGGCATTGATGTTACTTCAGGAATCCCGCAAGGCCCGATTCTGTTCTTGCTTTTTATAAAAGATATTTCTACAATAATAAAATTTTCAAAAATTTTAATGTACGCAGATGATGTGAAACTTTATAAATCGTACGTATCAATAAAAAAAAAAACCTTAAAAAAGCAGACTTAAACAGCATGGCTTACTGGTGTAAAGTGCATACATCTTATGCCTCTAAATCTTAAGAAATGTAAAGTAATGTACTTCTCGCGAAGAGCTGTTCGCCCACTTTCTTATAAAATAGATAACCATAACTTAGAACAGGTATACAATTTTGTGGACCTTGGTATCACAATGGATCCGAAACTTAATTTTAATCTTTACATTCATGTTACAGTCAACAAGGCTAAAGGTGTACTTACATTTATGAAACGATGGTCAAAAGAATTTAGTGACCCTTATATAACTAAAATCCTGTTTACAACATTAGTTAGACCGATTCTGCAGTACGGTTCGGGGTTTTGGAATCCAAGGTATCAAATTTACTAAGACAAGGTAGAATCAATTCAAAAACAATTCCTACTTTTTGCTTTAAGAAATACCCGATGGGATTCTCAATATAATCTTCCACCTTTATAAACCTTCCTACACTTGTCAGTCGCAGGGAAATGCTTGGTATAATTTTTATGGTTAAATTACTCAATTTCAATTCCGCTCAATTTCAAGTCCGTCTCTTCTAGCTGATGTAAGCTTTAAGGTTCCCTCTCGCGTATCTACCCAGCAAAAAATCGGTAATCGCTTTTAGTGGTAACGTTTTCTAGAAGGCATAGCGTTGTAATGCCTTCGAATTTTTTCGCTTCTTTTAGGCATTGTCGGTAATGCAAAGTAGAATGTCCTACAATATTTTATATATTTCGCTTCTTTGTTTCATTTTGCGGAATGCAAAGTAGAATGTCCTATAATATTTCTTTCTTAATTCCCTCTTTGCTTCATTTCAGGGAATGCAAAGTACAATGTCCTACAATATTTTATTTGTTTCGCTTCTTTGCTTCATTTCAGGGAATGCAAAGTAGAATGTCCTACAATATTTTTTTTATTTCGCTTCTTTGCTTCATTTCGGAGAATGCAAAGTAGAATGCTGCATCGTAGTCAGCTGAAAAATAGAATGAATATCCAAAAAATCTTTTTCTACCGTTACTTTCTGTGGAAATTTGTCTCGCATAAAAATCAGGTTTTGCTTTGTTCAATTTGCAGCGAAGTTGATGTCAGTCAATGAAGTGAAGTACAAGAGTGAGGAAGTACAATTTTAAGCTTAATTAATATGCATGTATGTACATACCGATTTTTAAGTAAAATCTAAATACCCAAATACATACATATGTTTGTATAAAAACTGATTTATACAAATTTTAATTAATTTTTATCTTTTAAGACATTTTTTATTATAAATAAGTATGTACTTATCTAGGCATTCTACATTAGTTTCTCTGTAAGGCATTCTTTGTTCGCTTCTCTGGATTCTGTTTATCCATGCGTTCTCCCTTCGTTTGAAGGTAATGCTGCGGGTAAGGGCTTACCGCCAATGACATGCCCATGTTAAAATAATGCCTTCCAGAAGCGGAAGGTAAGCGATTCCGATCGCCTAGCTCGTTTCCACTTTCGCTTCTGTGGTAATCGTGTTTTTTGCTGGGTAGACACTTTTGTCCCCTATTTCTGAAAGATTGTAAAACTAATCTTGAATTGCACGACCGATTCCGTTGCTTATGATAGGATTTTAACTCTCATTCCAGCACGTTTGATATATCAGATCCGCTTTTCAGCATTAAGACAGCGACACTCTCGTCTCTCAATAAATGAATTATTAACATAAAGACATAAAATCATCTGATGAATTTACTTCTGTAGCTGAACAGTTTTAGATCTCGAAACTTAACAAACTCCTGCCTATCGTGACTCGGCGTAATAATTTAAAATATTGGTTCCATACGTCATGCGGACTGCGCCCCTCGTGCGGATGGGCGGGTAAACCCCGTTGGGATTGTTATTATTATTATTTTTTTTGTAGGTGAGGGAAATGCTTTATGCACTGACAGGGGGCGCTAGTCTCTATACTACCTTCCCCGAGTGTGGGACTCCCACCGAAGCGTGTTGGGCTACCCACTAAAACCCAAACTCCCACCACCCGCGCAAAAATCCCGCATCTGACACCGCGCCTCAAGGCTGCTCTTTTGTAGGGGCGTTTCATTCGGGTGTCTTCAGTAGACATCCGTCTTCTCGTTTGCAGCGGAGTACGAATTTCACGTATCTCGCAACTGCCTCGCACTTGTCTGCACTGGAGATCATTACCCCAATTACGTTGTTCGGGGTTATGTCTCCGTATCTTTCTTCCAACATTCTGCGCGAAGACAAGTGCTCGCAAGTGAAGAATGTATGGTGTACGTTATCTTCGATGTTTCCACAGTAGTGACAGAACAGTGNGCGGTCTTTTCAACCATGTTTGAAGGTCGGCTATCAGTTTTGTTGCCATTGCTGGATTAGTTGCTCGCGTGCCCTTGCCGCGGCAGCTGCTCGGCCTATCTCGGCACTGAGATTGTAAATCTCTTTTCGCTCGTAAGCAAGTAGCTCAATTGGCGTGACGCCAGAAATAACTAGAACTGCGTCCGCGGACACTGTACGGTATGCAGAAGCAATGCGTAGTGCCCCTCTGCGCTGGACCGAAGACATTTTAATCCGGTATTTTTTGAGTTTCAATGCGTCGGCCCATATTTCTGCCCCGTACAGGAGTACCGACTGGACTGCTGTCATCAAATGTTTCCTACGGCATGGCTTCGGGCTGCCCACGTTCGCCATCAGCCGGCTTAGAGCCACCGTGCTCTGCGCAATTTTTTCACGTACTCCTTGAATGTGTTCCCAGAATGTGAGTTCGCTGTCAAGCTTCACCCCTATTCTTGCTGTTATGACGGCGGCCACGTCGTCCGCGAAAGCGACAAGGAAGGCGCTCTCCGGCATTTCCGTGCACAACAGACTGTCATACGTGGCGTTCCAGAGGTCCGGGCCAAGTACAACCCCTGACCTTCCGTCGTACAAAAGCCAACGAACGGTCTCTGAGGTAGTCCCGAATCATATCTAGCCAAGTATGTTGGAGAATTGAATGACCGTTCCAAGGCCTTCAGCATATCGCCCCATCTTGCCGAGTTGAAGGCGTTCTTCACGTCCAGTGTGACTAGCAGCACTATTGGCCGCGCCTGCTGGCAGGCTTGTTCGGCTTTATGTACCGCTTCGACTACTTCGCTAATTGCTGCTATAGTTGAGTGTCCCTTTCTGAAGCCATGTTGTCGGAGTGAAGGCCTCCCTTGTTTTTTATGGCTGACGTCAAGCGTATTTTGAGCAGACTCCATCATCTTGCCTGCTGTGTCTAGCATGCAGAGTGGCAGGAACGATGAAGGACAGTATGGGTCCCCTTTGCTCTTGGGTATAAGCACCAGCCTCGCCTCTCCAGGAGATCAGGGCTCGTTTTCGCTGCTAACCTGATTGCCTCCGCTGGTATGCTATCGGGGCCTGGAGCCTTGCCGGCTTTCATGCTTCGCAGGGCCAACTTCAGCTCGTTTGCCGAAAACAGTGGTGCCTCGGCTTGCTCCTCGAGGAACACTCTATCTGCTCTTAGTGGGCGTGTGGGAAATAGTGAATCCCTATATTCTTAACTCGGACCTCATCCATCGCTTGCGATGGTGTATGGAACTTCGCAGCTCAGCAATTCGAGCATTCCACCAGTACATCTGATTTTTACCTGCCCATGCTCTCGTCTGCGGTATTGAGGCTTTGCATGTCCGGTGTATGCAGCGCATCGTTTGTTCCACCAGCTGAGCACAAGACGCCCTGGAACTTGCTAGGAGTGATGTGTCGAACTTGTGAGCATCGACCCATCCTGGTTTCCTGCGAGGGATACTACGTGTTTGCTCTCGCGTTGTGTCAGTGACTTGGAAGGTGATGTAGTTATGGTCGCTACCACTCAGGTCTTCCATCACTCTCCATGCGTCAGCCCTTCGAAGAAGGCTTTCTGAAACCAGAGTTATGTCAGGGATCGAGTATCCAATTTACACGGCTCTTGCGTTGAAATCTCCAGCAACAATTAAGTGTCCGGTTATATCACGCAACCCAGCTTCAAGGCCTTCGAGCTTCTCCCTTCACCAGAGTGATTTGCGCCATTTTTACCCAGACGTAGCAACGTCCGACCCCGCTGCTCTCTGCGCGATGGTTGCGGTTAGCAATCCATATCGCGGCCGAGCCTGATTGGTCAACATGCCAGGTTTCCTTAGCTCTACAGGGTTTGCTGATAATGACAGCGTCTGTTCTTTGTTTAAGAACCAATTGGTCCAGCAGGTCATCAGCTACCCTAGTCCTGTTGATGTTGCCTTGTATAAGTTTAATCATGTTCGCCCAAGCTTTGTCTTAGCCTCAACAAGGGCATCCCTGAAGGCATGGCACCCTCCCGACCCGGGCAGGTGTTTCAAATTTTGCTGGCCATCTCCCGCTGAGCACAAGTAGCAGCTTGGGGTTTCGTTATATGCAGATGCTATGTAGCCCTGCTGACCACATTTCCAGCATGACCGGCTTCTGTCTGGGTCTTTACATGCCGCCTTTTTGTGGCCATATCCCAGACAGCGGAAACACCTTTGAACTGTCTCGCTCTCTCGGACACGGCAGATAATCCAACCTACTCGCAACTTCCCCTTTTAAATAAGAGTTCGGCCTGGCAGTTCGTCGATTTCCACCACTGCCATTCCTTGTTCTCGCGAGTTTACAGCGAGAGAGACGCGAAGTTGGACATTCATATTTCATCCTAATTCCCCGCGTATAATGTTCTCCACTTCCGGGACCGTGGTTAAGCAGTCCATGCCCAGAACTTCTAGACGTAAGCGTCTAGTGAGGATACGGGCGTCTCCAAGCTAACCAATGGCAGTGCACACATCTTCCTTAAATGCTGAGTGGTCGCCACCTTTCTCCATCTCGATAAACACGCACCCTTTGCGGCTTTTCCGAACAGATCGAATTACGGTCTCCGTCTTCTCAGGTTGAGCTTACCACTTATCGTTCTCAGCACCTCTGCATAGGTTTTGCCTTCAGCTGGCTTAATGATTAATTTGGCGAGACTCTTCTTTTTTCTCACCCTCTTCTTTTTTTTCGGCTGGTCGCCTCGCCCTTATTGGCCAGGGGTTCACCTGGCGCTGGCGCTGGCCCTGGCCAGGGCTTTCTTCGTTTATCAACCGTTATCCATTGATTAATTGGTGCGGTTTTCCACGCTTTTTTATTTTCCAGCTCGCCTGTAGGGGAGTCGGATCGAGGTCGAGCTCGGAAAGAGTAGATCTTTTCCGGCGTTGCTCTCGGAGATTGCTTAGTATATTTAAGCTCTCCTCGATTTGGGCCATACCCGTTTTTATGTCCATGGACACATTCTTCTGCTTGGGGACAGCACTCTGCATCTTCTTCAAGACGAGCCGAATCTGGGCCAATTGTTCATCTTCAATGCCTTCGCAAGTTCTCAAGCTTGCGGTGACGTGCTTGTCGCTGTTTGCAGCAGCTGGTGTTTGATGACGACCATCCCGGCTGCCGGGAGTTGTCGTTTGGCAAGGTGTAGCCTTCTGCGCCACGGCGGCAGCTTTCTCCGTGCTCGCGGTGCCAGGATTTGCCTGTAGAGGAGTTTGTGGCGGGGAGCGCACAACTCTACTGCTCTTGCTGAATACGCTGCATTTGTCCGTACGTCGGTTTCGTTTGTCTGTTATTGTTTTAATTTGTTCACTTCAATTCAATTGGGTTAAAGCTTCAAGCCGCTATCTCCACACGTAGCACAGTCGCTTTTAAGTGTCCCGAAGTTCCCTTCTCTCAAAGGAGCAGGCCATCGCGAGGGTTGTCACAAGTCCTTAGGGGATATTGTGTTCATTTTTTTTTTTTGTTTTTGTTATATATATTTTTATTATTTTACCAATTACGCATTCAGGCTTCACTTTTTCATTTCTGTTTGTATTTTCCATTTTTTTGTTTTTCATATCTGTTATCTTTTACCAGTTACGAATTGCATTTTTTTTATATGTTATTAGTTTTTGTTTTCTTTATTTATTTTTATTTTTCAGGTATTTTTTAAATTTCACTAAATTAAGGAATGCTTCTCTAAGAAAGAAACAATTTTAAATTTCAGTTTTATAATAAAACAAAATTTAAGTGTGGATGAATCGTCAGTTATGCTTTATTCTTCATCATCTCGGAATTTGCCTCAGCAACTCGGAAAAATAAAAATTTAGAATTAATTATCTATAGGTATGATAAACACATATAGCGGGTCGAACCAAAATCGTTCACGCGGTTACAGCACCAGTGGAGAAGATGGATAAAATAAAAAATTTGTAAATGTGCAAAATTGAGCAAATTTATCTTAAAGTGCATTTAATGCAAAATAGATTTCATGTTTTGTTTTTGTGATTTGAGATGGTGCACAGGAGTACTGCTAAACGACAACGAGCACAATTCATAAAAATTAACGCCTGACTCAATGAAAGATGTCGAATTATTTTAAGCGAAAACTATTTAGAACTATGTTTTTCTATTTTCTTATTTTACTGCATCTTATTAATAAAAAACAAAAGACAAAAGGTAAATTTCAAATACAACTAATCAAAATGAAATTGTGGCCACAATATTAAGACATACTGCTACAATATTTTACTAACAGTTACCTTAAATAGTGTATGTTTTGGCTATTAGCAAAAAAAAATTTAAGTTCTAAAGTTGACTTATGGACGTTTTTGAATGCCTTCTGGCCTTCTGTGCACTGTAAGGAAAAATTCAAGTTTTGAAATTACACAAAAAAACGCCGAAACACGTAATCCGTATACCGTTTTTCTAGATCAGGCTATTCGTTTTAAGTTTGCATTGTGAAAGAAAATTCTTTTACAACAACATCAAGCTATCAACGAAGAAAATTGATTGATAAGCAAAGTTGTAAACGGTCAAATGAAAATGCGTAATAATTTCTTTACAAAATGTTTCCATCCAAATTAACGATTTCATTAACAGTTCATGCATGGCGTATGAGTAAAATTCTTTCCTAGTCATATTTCATAAAAAAGAAATTATTACACATTTTCATTTGACCATTTACAACTTTATTTATCAATAAATATTCTTCGTTGATAAAAAAAAGAACATGCTTTACCACAATCAAAATAATAAACAAAAGATCTCTTATTATTATTTTCCCTGTTAAAGTTTGCATTTTTTAATTCACAATGCAAACTTTAAATGAAGATATCTTGCGTAAATTACGACCCAAAATAAAGTTTACGTGTTTCAGTGTTTTTTGTGTCATTTTAGCGTCCCTACAGTGTTATCGATGGGTTATAAGCCAGGAGATTGCTTCACAATACCAGAAATTTATTATTTTGACTATATGTGTGTAGCTAAACAGTCATCAATAACATCGGAAACTTCTGAATGAATTGATAAACAAGTAATTTTTAAGCGCAAAAAAAACCGACTTCAAATCTCATATAAAAATTTAGGAGTACCGTTAATTTTTTCATGATCCAATGATCGGATCTAAATCAGATTAGTATAGGACCGCCTCTGGGACACTATCAATCCCTTTTTTTTGAAGTCGGTTAAAAAATACTTCAGTTTTCTTTCTTTTGCAAATCACTTACATTGAGACTATTGTTTTGATTTTCCAAAATGTCCGGAACAATATAACGCGCTGGAACTGTTTGTTTTGTTGAAAATGGACCATAGCTAGCTCTGATAGATACGGGTTCGGTTGTCTGAACCACCGTGAAACGATCAACAGACAAGACCGAATCATATGATGTCCTTGCTTTGGTTGGAGTGGCAGATGACGTTTGAATTGATATTTCGGGCGCAATAGGCGGCTGACGTGAATGTTTTAGGAAAAATCC
Source organism: Rhagoletis zephyria (assembly GCF_001687245.7). NCBI lineage: Eukaryota > Metazoa > Arthropoda > Insecta > Diptera > Tephritidae > Rhagoletis > Rhagoletis zephyria. The sequence goes on from NW_016158665.1 coordinate 80,854, forward strand.
ACTCTCTGCCGATTCAAAATGGACTTCTACGCATAAGTTTACACCTAAAAGATTAGAAATTTTTTTTTAAGTTATCTATGTATTAACTAAAACCGAATGTAAATTTATGTAAGAAATTTTATTTATTGTTATTGCACAATTGTGATCAGAGTGTCCAGATTAGGCGATTTAGCGCCAATTTGGCCATTTTCTTGGATATTTGTGCGTACAAATTTAGAAAATCGCCTTGGGAGATTTTTTGCGATTTTTCCCCTTCAAATCAATTTTTTGTGCGCGACCATGTTCAGTTCTGTTCATGTTCAGTTCATGCTTCAGTTTTGATGTGGCAGCACTTTTTATNAATATTTTCATCAGGGACGTGAACCGGATGAAAAATTTGGTCGGTTCGGTTCAGCGGTTCGAACCGTTGTTGCACTTTTGGATTGGTTCGTCAAAGCGGTTTTTTTGGTCTCTGAACCGGGGTCTCGGTTCGGTTCAACGGTTCGAAAAACAAAAAAAAAATAACGCGCAAATTTAAGTGTCAAGTGCAACAACGCGGTGGTAGGTATTATCATGTTTAACAAAAAGATAAAAAGTGGGTACATTTATCTATTGAAAATTGGTTGAAACGAACCTTTAAACCTTTAAAGAAAGTGGTTCGGGTTTCGGTTCGGATCAAACATTTGTGGAAAATANGGGTACATTTATCTATTGAAAATTGGTTGAAACGAACCTTTAAACCTTTAAAGAAAGTGGTTCGGGTTTCGGTTCGGATCAAACATTTGTGAAAAATTTCGGTTCGGTTATTGGTTCAGTTAATTAATAGAAAAAAGCGGTTTTCCGGTTCAAACCCGGTTCGGTTCAAAACCGGTTCGGTTCAAAACCGGTTCACGTCCCTGCTTTTTATTGTATCGATTTTATTGTAGCATATGCCAATTAGTGATCGGATTTCTACCACATTGTGGTAGAACTACCACTTTTTTGAGCTCCTACCACTTCTACCACACAAGGTCTGAAGTCTACCACATATTCGCGTTTTTTTTGCTCGACATAATATTTGTTGTTTTTTTTTTATTTTGGCAGCAAAAATTGTCCAACACTANCACTTCTACCACACAAGGTCTGAAGTCTACCACATATTCGCGTTTTTTTTTGCTCGACATAATATTTGTTGTTTTTTTTTTATTTTGGCAGCAAAAATTGTCCAACACTTCACACAATATGTTAACGAGAATAAGAGAATACAAGATTCCGCATTTCCGGCGGCGATGAAACATTTTAACAGATTTAAAAGTAAACATAAAATAAAATAAAAATAAACTGTCAGAGTAAATTTTCTTAATATTAAATTTTTCGACAGGAAACGTTCTTCAATTGCCTTAGAATGCAAAGTATATGATTTATAAAAAGAATTAATAAAGAAAATTTANTCACACAATATGTTAACGAGAATAAGAGAATACAAGATTCCGCATTTCCGGCGGCGATGAAACATTTTAACAGATTTAAAAGTAAACATAAAATAAAATAAAAATAAACTGTCAGAGTAAATTTTCTTAATATTAAATTTTTCGACAGGAAACGTTCTTCAATTGCCTTAGAATGCAAAGTATATGATTTATAAAAAGAATTAATAAAGAAAATTTAAAAAATCGGAGATTTGTGAAAGTATTAATGAATTTCAGTGCATTTAAAGTTTCTGAGGCGTTGATTACATTTACTTGAGAATAGGGTAGTAGCAGTTTGTGGAACGAACCACTTTTATTCGCTAAATCGTGATGTGATAAAAAGAAAAGCTGGCAGCGCTCCGCAACGTTGGAGAAATGTCTCAAAGTAGGTTCGAAAAATATCTTTATAAGGAAGGAACTGCTTTACACTGTCAAGAAAAAAAAATTCCAAAACTCAACGTAGTTTTTAGCAAATTAAAAATCGCACTTTATTACATGTACTAAAATTTAAACGTTTTTTTTTGGAGATTCTAATTGAAAAGTTTGCAATTTATGTGAAACGTTGCACAATTTTTTTAATTTTTGCACAAAGTTTGAAACTCGGATTTATATGGTCTTTTAGACAATGAGCTATAATTTTGTAAAAAAATAACAGACAAAAGAAAAATAGTCAAAACCTGTTGAACTGTCGCGATCCTATTAATATTTATTATATTTTCTATTTCGTAGTACGCAGTCCTATTGGAAAATGTGTTAATACAAATATTTTTTAAAAGTATGCGTATTTTTAAGGAAAATTGTTTGTACATCACTATTATATAAGTGATTTATGTTATATATGAAGGTATTATATTCGTTTCTGGTTTTAAGAGAATGTATTGGTATCTGTGTTATAAAACACATCTCGTTTTTAATTTTTGGGACTTCATTTGTTTAATGGACCCCTGAAATTGTACGGCAAATGATTTTGAGGAACCGAACCGAAAAAAGTTCATATTTGGGAGTTATTTTAATCCCCGTTTTAAACAGGGTCCTAGAAGTCCCATTTACAAGGACTTTCGAAGACCAAATTATTACACAACAAGTAAAAAAGTCTAAGTTCGGGTTTAGCCGAACATTAAATACCCGGCGCAAGTATTAAATTAGTTTTTCACCTTTCTGAAAACTACCGTTACATGGTAAATATAGTGGTTTTACTCCTATGTCTACCAATTTCGATAGTATGTTCAGTTATACCTAATGGGAAAAACTTATATAGTTAGATGTGGGCGGTATCACGCCCACTTTCAAAAATTTTACAATAATGTTCCCTATTTTCAAGGGATTTCTGTTGGTATAAATTTTAGGTTAATTAGCATCCTTAAATTTCGAAATACTAAAGTTTCAAGAATTTCTAAAATTTACCGTTATATGAAAAGTGGGAGTAATTTTAGTCCGATTTCAATAGTTTTTAACGTTTAGCTTTTATGTGGTAAGCGAAATAATTGTACCAAGTTTGGTATAAATTGATCAAACGGTTACCGAGATATACATACCTGGTCATAAACGGGTATGCCACGCCCATTTTCCAAAATTTTATCATAAACGTGTTTTTTGCTAAAGAGTTATTGCAAACATTAATTTTGACTAATGTAGCTTCTGTAGTTAATGATTTATCGAAGGTTTCGGTTCTAAATTACCTTTATAAGGGATGGGGGCGTGGTTATTGTCCGATTTTAAAAATTTTCAGCCGATTGGTATGTTTTATTAAGGCCAACAACTGTGAGAAATTTGGGAGAAATTGGTCTAGCGGTTATCAAGTTTGTGCAGAACGATGACACTCGGTTTTGTACTTTAAACGACGATATGTATGTATGTAGATATGTATTTATGAGGCCGAGTTACGAGCAACCCAACGGGACTGAAAGTTAGCTGCTCCCTAAAGGCGCAAGCAGGGAGCAGTAAAAAAGCAAAGTAAAAAATAAATTTTTAAATTTCTAGCAATGCTCAGAAATAAATAGCATTTAGAATAATAATATAAAATATTTTCTTTTGAAAAATATGTAGTTACCCTGCAAACCATTTTTCAGAGTATTCAGCATTGTAAAGAAATTTTAAAGAATTCGTTAAGATTTAATTCGATTTTTTGCCGAATTTTCTAAAATGAAATAAATTACGCACACTTCCATTATTTTACGAAATTTCGGAAGAAAATCTGTGAAGCAACGAAAATAATGCTGCTATGTGAAGAATATCTTTCAGAATTTTTCCAGAATTTTCTTTATTTTTCCTACAGAAATTTCTTTACGAGTTCGTGTCAACCACTTCATATAATTTTCTTTGAAAATTCGTAAAAAAATCGTTACATAAATGAGATACTCCTAACGATTTCCTTAAGATTTCGGGAACTTTGGTTTGCAGGGTAATTTATGTACAAACATATATGTATGTATGTATGCATTTTCGTATGTATACCACACAGAAAAGAAGAACAATAAGTACACTTAATAAAGCCTTCAACTTCAACAAAAACCATTATTTATTAAAACAAAAATGTAATATAAAAATTAAAATTTGCATGCATCGCTTTTTAAATGCTTTAGTTGAAGCGCTCGCCAAGGGCTTCTTTGGGAGCAGCAAGGGAGCGCTTCTTTCTAATGGCACCCAGTGTTAAAATACAATGAAGTGTGAAATTAGGAAGGGAGCGCTCACTGCTGAATATGGAGCGCTCCAATAGCACTAATGGAGCGCTTCTGGCCCCGTTGGGAATGTACGACAGCTTCTCCTCCAATTTATAGTGTGCGTTTTCAACCAAATACAGGGAACCATCAACAATTTTTTTTTTTTTTGCATCTTGGGCGATGGATCGAACTTGGTGCTAACCGAATGGTAGTGTGCACCGGTTGGTTACAGGCTACATGAGGCGATTTTACAGTCAACTTTTAGTTGAAAGCAACAATCGCCTGGTGTGAGCGGCCTTTCATGAACCGCCATTGCCAAAAATGCAACCTCCGACCACGTAGGCCCCCTATGGATCCCTAAGGACTCGTTAGAAAAATCGCCTAAAGTTACAATTTTCACTTGCGTCCACAGTATTTTTGCGTAGTATTTCTTCGTAGGCGGTTGTTGTTGTTGTTGTTGTAGTAGCGGCTACAACAACCAAGCCAATATCGGTTAATATCTCAGTCGTTGTCGTCAAGTTCCACTAACGACAGCCCTAAGAAGCGTGCAGCCTCAATAGGGTCGGTCCACAGGGACAAAGGCGTAAGGGTTGTCGGGTTCTCCGGGCATACGAAGAGATGTTTCGAGTCATGGGGTTTCTCTCCGCATGCCGGACACTCATTTGGTACATCTGCGTTTAGTCTGCTCAGGTATGAGTTTAACCTGCTGCAGTAGCCAGAGCGAAGTTGGGCTATTGTGGTTCTAGTCTCCCGAGGCAGATGAAGCTCCGTCTCGTCAATGTCCGGTGGTTGTGTGCCCATAACGACATTCACAGGGCGGGAGTCTACATAACTCGAGACTGATTGCCAGTGAATGCCGCTCAGGGCCTGTCGGTAGGCTGACGGGTCCAGAGGTTGTTTANAAATTTATTTTCAGTCAATTAAGTATGAAAAATATTTAAAATTAAAACGTTTTGGTTTAGAATTTGAAAAGCTACTTATAATTAAAAACATTTCATTTGTATGCATCATTTGTCGAAAAAATTGTGTGTAGAAAAAAAGTTACTTCAAGCTTCAATATCATTTAATTCTTCAGAAAAGGCGCTGAAGTATAATATCGCCATTCTAACCACCTAAATAAGAAGGCATATTGATATGATGGACTTCTTTTATCGAAAAAAAGCTTTGGTAAGAATAACTTATAACTAAAAATTCCTATGGTTTATTAAATAATAATTTAAAATTTTCCTATGATAAATTGCAGGATCTGACTAGCGTGAAGCAAAACCATCAGCCGCATTTTGGAAGGAAAGACAATCTGTATGTATTTATATATGTAAAACATCTGTCTTTTCTTAATTAAGGTTTATAATTTATTTATAAATATACATAAAAAAAAATTTTACAATGTACATATATACCAAAACCTGTTTGTGATTTAATAAAAATAACATTTTTGAAAACGCATGTTTTTAAAACGAAAAAGAAACATTTTAGAATTTTATTTGAACGTGGGCATTTACTAAATGATCGTTTCTAAAAACGAATTGAAAATGTGCGTGTCAAAAACAAAAATGTAGATTTTAGAAGTTGAATTGAAAATTTTCGTTCTCAAAACCTAAGTAAACATTGTAGGTGCAAAACCTGGGTCGAAACGTTGTTAAAAGTAAAACGTTCCACAAAAATTTTAAAACGAAAATTTCTCTGTGTAAAAGTTAAACAGTAGCGGGGAAAGAACGCCACCCTGTGGAACCGCCTGTTTTATTTTTCTGAGTTTGCTCGATTTGTCTCTAAACATTACCGACGAGTGTCGACCACTCGGATAATTCGCCGACCACCGTCTGAGCCTCTGTGGGAGAGAGAAAGCCTCTATATCTTCTAGTAGCGTGGAGTGGCTGACGGTGTTAAACGGCTTTGACAGGTCCAACCCTACTAGAATAGTTCTCTCACAGGGACGGTTGCGGTTAAGGCAACGTGTTATCTGAGTGTTTAAGGCGTTAAGTGCTGCTGTTGTACTGTGCACATTACGGAAACCGTGTTGATGCTTCGCTGGGGTCAGGTGGTTCGTGAAATACGGGAGCAGCAAGGCCTCTAGTGTCTTCGCTACCGGGGAAAGGAGCGTTATCGGTCGATACGATTTTCCTTTGTTGGCTGGTTTCCCCGGTTTGAGCAATGGGACCACTCTCCCCACCTTCCAGATGTCTGGGATGATGAGAGTGGCCATTGACAAATTGAGGAACTCCGTTAGGTACGCTACTCCCGCAGGACCCAAATTTTTCAGCATCAGCATGCATATTGCGTCGGGACCCATGGCTTTGGAGGCTTTCGCCTACCCGATGACCACATGAACTTTACCGCTAGTGAAAGCAAGGGAGGCACAAGTTGTTGGCAGTTTGTGCTGGCTTCTGGTCACTCGACGCTTGGCTTTGTCCGCCGGAGGATGCAGTATGAACTGCCGGGTAAAATAGCATGGTCGCCGAAAGAAATTTCGACCCTGTCGTCGTGCTTCGTCGGATTGGACAGTGGCCTCACGGTTGACCAAAGCTTACTCACACCAGGGGTGGAGTTGCAAGTCTTCAGATGCTCTTCCCACTTTTTCCGCTTAGGTACGTTCACAAGCTGCCGAATCTCCGCGTTGAGATCCCTAATGCGGGGATTTCCGGGATCGGCCTGACGAAGGTTGTCACGCTCATCGCACATAGGGGTATTTGACCGAGTTTGGCGGCCAAAATTATATTTATGAAAATTTTAACTCAAAATGTTTAGAAACGACGTGTTACAATATTTAAAACTGTAAATGTGTAAAATCATGAGTGGGAGGATGTCCAAGTATTCGACCAAAACAACGAAAATAAAGTTGCTTGAAGTTTAACATCGATAAACTCCCTGGTATCGCGGTCCGATTGTGGAAACATTGATACCTATGTATTCACATCGCCGCGGAGAAGATTTATATCTAGGTTAGAACATAAAAGCGGTTGCCACCTGCTAAAAAATCAAATGCAATTAAGTTAAATGAATACTAAAATATGGGTATCAATGAGATGTTTTTGAAAAGGCTTTATTTCTAAACAACATGTGGGAGGATTACCATCTGTATAAGAATTAAATTCAACTTTAATTCAAGGGAATTAGGTAACTGAAATATGTATAACAATATTGGTGTCAGACTGAAAAGTTTAATAAGGTTATAGTTTGAAACTATTTTTAACAGGGCTTGCTTAAACATTAAATTCAATGTATATGACAGGTTAAATTAATTTTAACAATATGAATATGGAACATGAGATGGTTTGCCACCTGTTAAAAATGTGATTCAATTTCAATGAATTACTACGCTAAGGGTATCATCCAAAACGGCTTTGAAAGGGCTTAATTTTCAATTACATTTATTAGGATTGCTACCTGTTTAAAAACCAAGTTAAATCAAAATAACAAATGATTAAAAAAACACTATACGGAGTAACCATTATGTTGAGTTTTATTGCACCTTATCTAACACGCAGAAATTTCATACACTCATCGAACTAACTATAGTATATAGTAATTTGTTTTATTTGAAAAGTCTTTTAACTTTCATTTTTTAGTGAATCTTTTGCGCCTCCTTAGAATTAATAATTATGAATAATTTCGAATACGTGGCAACTTTGTACAAAAATCTCCAGATACCCTTAAAATTAAAAACATTACCTAAATACAAAATTCCATCAATATCGTTAGAGTCGTTTCCTAGAAACCTTTGGATATACATACATACATATTTACAAGAGTTGATTGTTTAAAGTAATGAGATACATACATACAGTCAGTCAATAAAGTTTAGGTACAGCGATTTTTTTACAATACGGGCAACTATTTTTTAAATATTTAATTTTTCGCTAATTTTTTATAAAAATATGGTTAACTATACAACAAAACCCCCAAAAAAAGAGAGTTCCAAACCTTGTGCAAAAGTAAAGAAAATTCTGCAAAATTTCATTCAAATATTGCACTTTTTATTTATGCTCTCTAGAAAAAAGTTGAGCATGCAGTTTTTTAGCCCATTCAATTTTAGTATAATAAGGTGCAAGTATGAGAAAGCTAGGACTTACCATTGATTTTTGGGGAATTTTTTTGTTTAAGGTGGCGCACATTTTTTCCATATAAAAAAATTATCAAACATTATTTTATATGGAGAAAATGAGTGACACCTTCAACAAAAAAAATTGCTAAAAATCAATGGTAAGTCCTAGCTACCTCAGACTGGCACTTTGTTATAATAAAATCGAACGGGCTAAAAAATTGCATACTCAACTTTTTTCTAAAGAGTGTAAATAAAAAGTGCAATATTTCGATGAATATTTGCAGAATTTTCTTTACTTTTGCATAAGGTTCGGAACTCTGACTTTTGGGGGTTTTTATTGTAGTCAAGCATAATTTTATAAAAAATTAGCGAAAGGTAAAATTTTTGNGACTTTTGGGGGTTTTTATTGTAGTCAAGCATAATTTTATAAAAAATTAGGTAAAATTTTTTAAAAATAGTTGCCCGTTTTGTTAAAAATTTGCTGTACCTAAACTTTATTGACTGACTGTATATGTAGTTTGAGAAAAAAATCGTACGATTTTACTGCCTTAAAAACTTACTTGCAAATTTTTACTAGAACTAGNGAAAAATAGTTGCCCGTTTTGTTAAAAATTTGCTGTACCTAAACTTTATTGACTGACTGTATATGTAGTTTGAGAAAAAAATCGTACGATTTTACTGCCTTAAAAACTTACTCTCAAATTTTTACTAGAACTAGCTTAAGTAGATAATTTTTTTCTAAATGTACTGACAACTATTTTCTCCCTGCAACTCTCCAAATTTTTATATTGAACCCCTCCTCCCGCACCGTCCCAGCCACCCTCTTAACGTTGTCGGGCGTCTTGTCTTTCCTATCACCCCCTTTACTCTTTGAACACTTTTACAAAACACCCTGTTCATGTAAAGAAAACAGGTACAGTACTGCAGCAGTATTTTCGGTTTATTTTTCGGCAGTAGTAAATATTTCCAATGGTCAGTGCACAGCAAACGCACCTTTTCAGCAGTTTTTTTTGTTTGTTTCCAGACTACGAACTGTCAAGCACAAAACCCAAGCAAGAATCTCAGCGCCGTTGAGTGGAGTTACGTAACTTTATGACTGTAGTTCATTTCTCTAATCCATTAAAATTTGCAAAAATACGATATTTTTCCTTATAGCTTTGCCCGTACANTCAGTGCACAGCAAACGCACCTTTTCAGCAGTTTTTTTTGTTTGTTTCCAGACTACGAACTGTCAAGCACAAAACCCAAGCAAGAATCTCAGCGCCGTTGAGTGGAGTTACGTAACTTTATGACTGTAGTTCATTTCTCTAATCCATTAAAATTTGCAAAAATACGATATTTTTCCTTATAGCTTTGCCCGTACAAGTTCATATTATATTTGTATTAAACTATTTGGATTACATGGTATTTCTCTGCTTTATAATTATATAATTTAATATAATTTAAAAGATGAACACACGATTTAAAGCAGATTTTTACAACTTCGGCTTGTATTAAACACATCTAAAAACCAAATAAACAATTATCAACACGGCACTTTGATAGCGCGGAGCGAGCGAATTAAAGCAAAGAGGGATTAAAAAATAACGGAATCTAGTCAAGAATTATATTCTCTTCACACTATATTCAGTTAAAAAACAAAAAAGTGCGTTTGGAAAATTCGACTTTTGGCCGCCTAAATCGGCCAAATACCCCTCTGTGCATCGGCTAGAACAGCCGCTTCAGCAGGGAAGTTTGGACGGGGGTCCGTAATGCATCCTGCCGGTACGAAGCGAGCTGCAGCAGCAGCGACAACCCTGCGGACCTTACGTTCACCAAGGTGGACGTCGGTTGGTGTGGGGAGCGCAGCGAAGGTGCTCTCAGTAAATTCCGCGAAGCCTTTCCCATCAGCTTTAGATAAGTTTATATAGGTCCGGTGATCCGCGGAAGCAAAGTCGGTTGGTTTATCGATCGAGACGACTATGGGCAGATGGTCTGATGCCAAAGTCAGCTGCTGCCCATAATCGTGGTGGGTGCATCGTCGTTCATTTTGCAAAATGTCGATTAGTCTATCTGCTCAGCTAAGTCTGTTCCCCTACGATCGTTTGACAGGCTTGAGTGCCAAAGATCGTGGTGCGCATTAAAGTCACCTACTACCATACGGTTTTCACCTCTGAGGGGCGCACCTATATCAGGGTGATATCCTGCCGGGCAGCAAGTGACAGGGGGTATGTACACGTTAAATCTTTCGAGCTCAACATCGCCTGATCGGATAGCAATGCCCTGACATTCTAGGGTGGTATCCCTGCGGTCGATGTCTGCTTCAATAAGACGATACTGCACGCTGTGGTGCGTGATGAACGCTAAGCCACCACCATTATCTCGCTCGCGATCTCGACGGTGCACGTTGTACCCGGCACAATTCAACAATGTTGAATTGTTGTGCAACTTCGTCTCTTGGACTGCAGCACAGTGGTACCGCTCTCGAAGGAAGGCGGTCATAGAGGTTTTGTGAGCGATGAATCCGCGGTTTTTTGTCTCGTTGTTTTGGAAAAAATCCCTTTGATGAAAAAGTGCATAGAAATGTGATTTTTTGAATTTTTTATTTATGTAAAGTCAAATTACTACTAGATTATACAAACAATGCATACAAAAGTAAGATAGTTTTAAGTGCATAATAAATCTAAAACCTCTTTTGATAGCTCAGACTTGGATTTTCGCGGTAATTTTCGAAGGCTAGATATGTAAGGATCAGAATTAAGAAGTAATCTGTGCAAAAGGTCAGTATTGGTGAAAACACGAGAATTTTTTCTAGTGTTGAAACTTCGAAATCAATCACCTCGGACTCATGGATTAAAACCTTATGATGGTGGTAAATTATACCACGGATATGCCCCAACTAGGTTTTTCGCAACTTCAAATGCATAAATTTTAAATTTTTTAGTATCTTTTTATTTTATAACCCGACGAGAGGCACTGCAGGATGTGGTAACACTTGTCAATAAGAGCCTTATCTATTCCAGTAATTTCTGCTGAAATAGCAGAGTTTCGGAAAAATTTTCGAACGGTATTGCCGTCGTTGGATGTGCCACTGCCACCGCTTCGGGGCTTGTCCACAACCAAACCTAAACGATCCCTAAACTGCTGCTGCACGGTTTTCTTTCTTTGCGCTACAAGGGCCTTATCTTCGTCTGAGCGACATTGCCATTTTTTTAAATTAATTTTATAAGAAACGTGGATAAAATATTCAAAAAACCGAATCCACGAATGAAGTGGCGACAAGCCAAATTCATATTTGGAGATGTCTGCTGGTTTGCTTATAGATCGTTCAATGTCGTTCATCTCATTTGGTATTGCTTCACAAATGTAACATCTATTGGTAGATAAATCGCTAAGAGCAGAACAGATTTTTCCGTCAACCATTGATAGATGCAAAGAATGCTCCAAAACTACTTCGCGATTATGGAAAAGTAACGAAGTCGGTTGTAACTTATTAATTTTATCTTTAAAATAAGCTTCTTCTTGCACGGAAAGTTCTTTTGTTTCTTTGGCAAATTTGAACCGAATTGGTCTACAAAACCTAGTAGAGGATGGTCCTAACAGTAATAGCTGAATCTGACACGCTAGATTCATAAATTAGTTTAAGGGGAACATAAAATGTTACAAATAAGCTGCTGTCCTCAATTTTTGAATCCGAAATTTTTTGTTTATATTCCATGTGCCCGGTACTGCCATCAAAACCCCACTTACCAATTAGAACAAAATCATTATTTGCATCAACAACACCAT
>NW_016158665.1:94382-107356 GCF_001687245.7 Rhagoletis zephyria
GTGCTATAACTTCTACCGCTTAGACTTTGTTGCTTTTTCAATTTTTCCTAATAAACAATCGTGGTACAAAGCTCAATAAAAATATTAAAAATAAAATGTTAACAAGCCACAATAACATTGACAAATTACATTTTTGCCTGACGGCATAGCTTGTGTCACGGCTTCAAAAACTTTCCGTTTCCTTTCTTCTTGGTTTTTGACGCTTCGATAGGAGAGCCATTTGTCCAATATAAACATTCGAGCAAAAGAACACTTATAACTCGATCCTAAAATAAATTAAAAAAAATGGTCAATAGTGCCAATTAAAAAAAGAAGTGAAACCTTGAAAACATTTTGAAATTGAGGGTTGTCGTATAATCTTTATGCATTACCCAGAGGCAGCTAAACGCAGTTGGAAGGTTTTGATATTGAAACTAGAGATCTATGCAAACATTTTGGTACAAATATCATGCGTGCAATTTGGTGCAAAAGTAATTAAAAGCTTTGATAAATCGGAAAAGGCAATTTTTTTATACTTTCTTCCGCTTATTTAAAATTATATTTAAACTACTATTAAGACACTTTAAAGAAAAAAATCAAATACTTGGAATATTCTACATACCTTCAGCTTTCAGCTCCATATCAAAAAAGTTCTGACAAGTAAATATTTTTGATCAAAATCTTAAAATAATGCGTAGTTTTAGAAACAATAAGCACTTATGGAAAGTCTTCACTTTCGACGGTTGAAACGGAGCTTTAGCGTTAAAAAATTAATTTTTTTTCTATTCCCAGTTAGAGTGACTGTTTGTTAGTAATTAGACAAGATATGGTGTCAAAATGACACATCAATATTTTTTTCGAAACACCTACTACGGTACCACTGTGCACAGCTATCAATATACCATGCCTTCCCATGAAGACGGTTATCTCCTCGATCTTGCTCTGAAGTCCGTTACAGTTAAATTGAAGGAGCTTCATATGGTTCAGGAGACGTGTAGTTATGCGGGGTGCGAGGTATATGTGTGACCTTTCCGCCATTGGCTGTGTGCGCTGCTGTGGAGGTTCCGCCCTGTGGTGGTAGTGGGTGGCGTCGCAGTTGGGGTTTGCGACCGAGCGGCGCAACACGGGCCCTCGAAGTTCCTCGTCCAATCTCGCGTGGTGCGCAGACCTGAACATGCCCTAAAGTGGCACCAGCCAAGGCAGGTGTTGCACTTGACTGATGTCACGTTACGGAATATCCTGCTCTGACATACCGTGCAGATTGTAGGAGGAACCAGGAGTTGTTGGCGGCGGGGTGTGGGTGGTGGTGCGGTTGTGTCTGTCTGTCGTGGTTGTAGAGTGGTCTATTGTGTTGTTGTGTTGTGGTGCTGTGGTGTTTGTGTTGAACTGCTCAGGTGGACTGGGGTTAGCAGTGGAGGCTGCTCTGTTTGAGCAGCAGGGAGCCACAATTGATGTGATCCAATGCCGATGGGTCCGTAGTCCAGAGAAGACTCTGAGGTGACTCCAACCATCGCAAGCATTGCACTTGACTGAGGTGGAGTTGTGGTGTAGTCGTCTCTGGCATACACAGCAGGTGTAGGTTTCTAGCCCTGGGTTTGACTCGATGCCAGCCCTGAGCAGAAGAATGCGTAGCAAATGTAGCCCTATGGACGAACAACTTCTGATATACTTTGACGACCTAAACGGGGTTAGATCGCCGAAATAACAGGCCTTGGTCGGGTAAAACTCGAGTCATTCCTGTACGTAGAACCGGCTGTCGTGGGAATGTTCGTAGGCGGTCTTCGGCCGCCCTTAGGGGTTATAACCCTTACTACGCAGAATGCTCCTTTCTGTGGGGCGACAGCCCCTCTTCTTTTGTAAAACGTGTATAAAATTTCTTGTGCATATAACTCCGGCTCCGGTATCCACAGTATTTTTGCACTTAACTCATTTCTGCGTAGGGGGCCCACACTCCATGCGAATTATTCGTAGCGCTTTCGACAGAGGCAATATTTTGATATGAAACAAAATGGTTTTGAAAGCTAATGTTATTTCCCTTTCACGGAAAAATACTGGCATTGACCCACAATTACTCCTTGACCTTAAAAAAATTGGTAAAAAAATAGTGTTCTTCAAAAAGCGCATACAAAATCCACCGGATTTGTTACAAGAAAATTTTTTTTTATGTTTTATTACACTAATACTATAGATTTTGAGACTAGAAATACGATTCCACTGCTTAAAAATCGAAAAAAAAATGTTACACCTCAATTTAGAAAATGCATTCTTGATTGCATTTTTTTATTTGTATGCCGGNTCCACAGTATTTTTGCACTTAACTCATTTCTGCGTAGGGGGCCCACACTCCATGCGAATTATTCGTAGCGCTTTCGACAGAGGCAATATTTTGATATGAAACAAAATGGTTTTGAAAGCTAATGTTATTTCCCTTTCACGGAAAAATACTGGCATTGACCCACAATTACTCCTTGACCTTTTTTTTNTCCTTCTCACAATTTTATATCACTCGAATAACAAGTACGCTGTAGTGCTATTCAAGATCTTTAATTTGAGCCATGGTAGAAGTCTCTAGGCCCTTTGAGAGCCAAATTGTAACGATTCTGAAGTTAAAGTGTTCAAATTTTTTTTCGATTTCTAAACAGTGAAATCGTATTTCTCGTCTCAAAATCTATAATATTAGTGTAATAAAACAACCAAAAAATTTTTTTTGGACAAATCCGGTAGATTTTGCATGTTTTTGTTTTTTTGAAGAACACTATTTTTGACCAATTTTTTTAAGGTCGAGGAGTAATTGTGGGTCAATTCCAGTATTTTTCCGTGAAAGGAAATAACATTAGCTTTCAAAATCATTTTGTTTCATATCAAAATATTGCTTCTGTCGAAAGGGCTACGTATAATTCGCTGTGCCCTTAACATCGCACTTAGCGACGCGACACTGCAGCGGCACTACGCGACATGGCGCGACCATTTTTGGTATACCGCACTGAAACGGCAGCAGCGCGACAATTCGCTGCAAAATTTTTAATTTATTTGTGTCACAACCTTCAAACAAGATGGGTGCCAGTGACGCTGATATAATGTTAACTCCTTTTATTTTTATTTTCTTTAGCGCATTCTTCTCAAATGTTATGTTTACATGAAATTTTCTTCTAGAATGAAAAGTATCTGAATATTCACTCACAATTCGAAATACAATCTGCCTTATCCTGAGTTCCGCCTGAAAAAAATTAACCCAAAAATTTGTCATCCGCCCATAGTAAAACCAAGGAAACCAAAAGTGAAAAATTAACCGGTTCGGGGAAAATGAAACTCATGATAAGGCTGAATTTCTTCGAGTTAAAAATATTTTACGAAATGTTATGTACACTGAGAAAATGAAAGGGGTAAAACGCAAGTTTTTAAAAGTAATTGTAAAACAAAGCTTTTGATAACGTTTTACTTCATACAAAATAAAAAATGCAGTATTTGTATTTACGAAACGAAAACGAACCTTATGATATATTTTATTTTCGACTGAGGAGAACAAACGAAATGGAAAAAATAACGCCAAAAATGCGTATTTTCAAAATTAAAATGAAGCATTTTTGAATACTGTCCCTACGAATTGTAGTGCGACACAATTTTCAACCAGTAAAATAAAACGAGACAAAATCAAATTTATTTTCAGTCAATTTAGTATGAAAAATATTTAAAACTAAAACGTTTTGGTTTAGAATTTAGAAAGCTACTTATAATTAAAAACATTTCATTTGTATGCATCATTTGTCGAAAAATGTGTGTGTAGAAAAAAAGTTACTTCAAGCTTCAATATTTATTTATTTATTTTTTACAGTCTGTTAGACTTATATTAAAAAAAGAAAAGATTTAACATTCTGATAATTAGATTTAGATTTAAAATTTAAATATTAAATATTAAATACAATATGCTCTACGGAAATTTTTAAATAACATTATTTCTTTATTACTGCAATTATTTTATGTTTCTAATCCGCGCTATACTTTTTGGGTTACTCCGTTTCTTGATATCTCCTGGGTGGCCGCAAAGGCCGAGTTTCCGATCCACCCAGTCGCGCTTTCGTGACGGTTGGAAAGGCCTAGTTTCCAATCCGCTCATTTATTATTTATTATGTAAGGGTTTTAATGTACTCTAGGTAGTCGGAAAGGCCGAGTTTCCGATCCACCTAGTCTCGATATCTTGGTGGTTAGAAAGGCCTGGTTTCCAATCCACGCTATTGTTGATACATCACTATCTTGTAGGCTGCGTTCTACAATAGTCATATAGCAGCCGCTTGAAAAGAGTGATAGTATCACAATTTTTTATAGCCTCTGGTAATTCATTGAGCACTTTAAGCCTTTATAAAAAATATTTTTTTTTGTCCACTTCCGTTCTATACTTTGGGAGTCTGAAGCTGTTATTCTCTCTCAACAAATATGTATGGGTCTCATTTATATATCGGAGATTATCGCTACGATAATAAGGCAGGTTGCCCTTCTTAATATTGTATACAAATTTCATAGCGTGGTAAAAAACTTGTTGCTTCACGCTTAACCAATTCAAGGTTTCAAGCATACATCTTGTTGGTGTGACGTACGGTTTGTTGAGGATGAATCTCATCGCATCGCTCGGTTTTGCATTTTTTGAAGCTTATCTACATGTGAGTCCCCCGCTAGGAAGAAAATCGTAGGGCAGTATATAAAGTGCGGTTCTACTATTGACCTGTACACCAATGTTTTATATCTTCTTCTCAAGTACTTACACGATCTCTTTATAAGGCCAATTTTTTTAGCAAACTTGTTGACTTTATGCTCAACGTGCTCATCAAACTTTAGTTTGTTGCAGAGATGCTCAACAAACTATATGAATCGGTTTCGTTTTGTTGATGCGCAAAAATAACTTATCAAAATAATTTCGTTTCGTTTCAGAGCTGAATTAACGAAACAAAACTCAATCGTTAACGTTGAAACGAAATAAATCATCAATCATTAACATCGAAACTAAATCAACGAAAAGTTGTTGTTGTATGCCATTGCCAGCTCACTATTACCACAACTCCAGCATTAACGATTGAAATTCTTTTCGTTAAAAACCAAAATAGAATTATTTTGATAATTACCTTACCAATAAAAAACTGAATCGTTTCCTTGGTTTGTTGTCTATGTATATTCCTAGGTACTTGACACTTTTCGCCTCTTCGATATTTTCATCTTTGATTTTTAATTCACGGCTTATGGAGTCAGCATTTGCCGCTCTGAAAAATACCATACAGTTAGTCTTTTTCACATTCAGTTTGAGTTTATTTGAACCAGACCTGTTAAATAATGATTAATAATCATAATGATTATTGTTGGAAACTCCGCCACCATCAACACAGAATTAATCGAAAGTATAAACACCGTGTCCTTTATGTCTATTGGCAACCCTCGCTACTGTCAGTTTGTTGAAATTAAAAGAAACGATTTTCGGCTTCATTAGAAGCAGAAGTTTAAAAGAAAGCGGTTGGGAAAACCAAATGTAAGTATATTATTTCCCAAAATGTATTTTAAATTTAACTAATTGATTTATTAAATAAAGATTTATAAGCCCTTTGGTGTAACTAATTCACACCGTGCTAACAAATTGGTTGGACCGCCAACATTTCTTTTAAATATTTGTCGCATTTCTTGGAAACATCGACTGTGTTCTGCAGCAGCAACAAATGTAAATTTCGCGGCCGTTACAGTGAACGTCGAAAAAATCTGATACAAATTTGGCTTGGGTTGCAAATAAGAACAGTTACTTTTGAAAAATGGGACGGACGGAAAAGAATGTGTTAAAGGACATGAGCGCGACGGCGAATTGCAACATGTGTGAAAAGCCGGATAGTGAACAAATGGTGCAGTGCGACGTGTGTGATGGGGTGGACACATTTTACGTGCGCAGGTGTGTCGGAGGACATAGTTGAAAAGGCTTGGAGCTGTAGTAAATGCCTCAATGCATCAACAAGTACAACAAAGACTGTACAAGCCGCAACAACAACTGCTAATCAGGAAATTGCCATACAGAATTATGCGAAAGAGGTACGTAATGAAATTGATGTAGCAAGTTGTCGTAGTTCGGGGAAATCGAAACGGTTCATGGAAATAGAACTGATGCGCCTTGAAGAAAAGTAAAAGGCTGAATTAGCGTATTTAGAACAGAAATTTGAAATTATGCGCAGATATGAGAGTGCGGTGGAGTCGGACGACGAAGTTGGTGAAGAAGCATTAAAGGACTGTGGAATGGGCAAACGGCAAGGTCCAGGGGTTTAAGTAGGGCTGAGGAAGGGCAAGGTAGTCTGGTTATAGGTCAGGAAGAAAGGGCGCGGATGCAGGCTCGCACAACAGCGGCGGTGAGTGTTGCCGGTTTGAGACCGGAGCAAATAGGCGCGCAACACGTGGTGCCAAAGGATCTGCCTATCTTTCTTAGCAGCTTTGAGAACTCAACGCGACTGTGTGGATTTAGCAACGACGAGAATTTGCTTAGGTTGCAGCGTACTTTAAAGGGAAAAGCGCTTGAATATGTAAGCAGTAAGCTTATGATTCCGGCTCTTGTTCCGGAGATAATTTCTAGTTTACGAATGGTGTTCGGCAGGCCAGAGCAGATAATAAATAATTTACTGTTTAAGCTACGTGCTTCTCCACCTGTCAATGCTAATAAGTTGGATACTATGATAACCTTTGCGCTCGAGGTAAAAAATTAAATGCGACTATGGAGGTATCAGGGCTTGAGTCGCACATGAACAATCCGCTACTAAAACATGAGCTTATCGAGAAGCTGCCTGCGCAGATGCGTCTTCAATGGGCATTGTTCTCCCGGTCATATGTGATAGCTACCGTAAAGGTATTTAGCGAATGGCTTTTGGATTTAGCAGACGCGGCTAGCAACGTTGCATCGGTTACTACACTAGCTAATTCAGAAACAGAAAAGCGTAGGGTACACCGAGTGAGCTTTCATAACGAAGAACTAGACGCTAGGACTGGGTCCAATGGGGCTGTAAAGCGAAAGTTGGCCTGTTATTTTTGTGAGGAGGCACACCTCATAATGAAGTGTGATAAATTCAAAAAGCTGGGTTTCGACCAAAAATAGAAAGCAGTGCACGATTTGAAGCTGTGTAAGGTATGCCTGAAAAAGCATGCCATAAAATCCTGTCGTGAGAACAGAGTGTGCGGTGTGAATAATTGCGACCGAAGGCACAACCCGATGCTTCATAAACCCGAGGCAGCACCTGGTAACAACGCTGTTACAGTCATGGCGGCAACGCATCACCAAGAGACCTCTGATACGCTTTATCGTATGGCTCTGATAACAATTTATGGAAACGGAATTTCAGTTGACGTGTACGCCTTTCTTGATGACGGGTCTGGTCCCACGCTAATAGAGAAGAGTGCGTTGCAGCAATTGCAGCCAAAAGGAAAAAAGAAAGGTTTATACCTCAGATGAACCGATGGTACGATACGCGTCGAGAAGAATTCAAAGGCGATCTACTTAGAAGATCGTGGGAAGAACCAGAGGCTTGGGTTACATAACGTGCACCCTGTAGAGGCGCTTGATCTGCCTCAGCAAACATTAAATGTAGAGAAGCTCGCGGCCAAATATAGGCACTTACGTGGAATACCCGTAGAATCGTACTGCGGTGTTATACCACATGTCATTATTGGATTGAGCAATAAGCACTAAGCGATTCCGTCGAAAATTCGAGAAGGCAAGGCATGTGAGCCTGCAGCTACCAAAACGCGCATCGGCTGGACGGTGTATGGCGTGGTTAATCGTGAAGAGCGTCAAGGCGATACCAATCTACAATTTCATATTTGTGAATGCGATGACGATGTAGCACTGCAAAAGCTAGTTACAGAATGCATATATCAAGAATCCAGCAGAGATCAGGAAGAGAAAATGCAACAGAAGATTGTACGCGACAAACAACATTTTGTAGTCAAACTACTGTGGAAATCGGAGAGCATTGTAATGCCGGATAATTATTTGATGGCTCTGCGCAGACTAACATGTATTGAGAAGAAGTTAAAAGGAGATCCTGAGTTGAAAGTTTGTGTCAGTAATCAGATAATGAACATGGAGGAAAAGGGTTATACACGAAAACTAAGTGCTAGCGAAATTAAAGAACATCATCTGAGGAAATGGTACCTGCCATGTTTGTAGTGCGCAATCCGAACAAACCACTCAAGATAAGGCACGTTTGGGATGCAGCCGCGGAGTGCAAAGGCGTTTCGTTGAATTCATGCCTGGACAAGGGTCCGGATTTGTTGATCTCTCTGTTTGATATACTATTGAACTTCCGTATATGGAAATATGGTATATGCGGCGATATCAGCGATATGTTTCACCGGGTTTTCGTGGACGAAGAGGACCAGCATACCCAGCGATTCTTGTGGAGAGGCTGCGATGATAGTCGCACCCCTGATGTATACTCACTTAGGGTAATGAGCTTTGGGGCAAGCTGCTCACCGTCGTTAGCCCAATATGTAAAAAACCAGAATGCGCTGCAGTTTGCAAGCTCGCATCCAAGAGCGATTTATCCTGGAGAGGTATTATGTAGACGGCATGCTGGATGGCGCGAACTCTGTGCAAAAAATTCACAAGAATGCGAACTTTCATATTCGGGGTTGGCTATCGAACTCAAAGGAGGTAGTTGAAGCTCTCGGAAATGCCGGCGCGGAAGATAATTTTTGTAACTCTGCAAAGCGAGTGGACCAGGTCATAGATGCCAACAAGGAGTTGGGCATGTGGTGGTATACACCTGAAGATACCTTTACTTACAATTTAAAATTTACGAAAGCGAATGATCAAGTTCTTAGAGGTGCCAAAATGCCAACAAAGAGAGAGCTGCTTCGATTGCTGATGTCGATTATCGACCCATTGGGACTACTAACGTTTTATCTAATTAACATAAAAATATTGCTACAGGAGGTATGGCGAAGTGGTATAGGATGGGATGACACCCTTCCATTAGAATTTCAGGACGAGTGGATGCAATGGTTGTCTTTTCTCCCGAGGGTACAGGATATAGGAATACCCAGATGCTATTTTTGCACAACAAGCGCTGAAAGAGTAACACGTCTTTGTAGACGCCGGTGAACATGCGTACGCTGCAGTGGCCTATCTGAGGCTCGAGGAAGAAGATCGGGTGGAAGTTTCCCTAGTGTATTCAAAATCGAAAGTCGCCCCTCTACGACCTGTATCGATTCCGCGTATGGAGCTGCTTGCCGCTGTAATGGGAGCGCGCCTCGGTTATGCGGCAGGAAAGGCCCTTGACCTAAAAATTGATTACTGGACAGATTCGAAAACCGTACTCTGTTGGCTGCAGATACAAGAGAGATACAAGAAAGTACGGAACACTTAGGAACAAAGTGTCATGGTGCCCCCGAATTTTCCTTGAGCACCTGATGGATTACAGGGTCCCCGTACCTACGTCAACCAAAGATTAATTGGCCGAGTGCTCCTGCAAGCCCAGAAGAAGACCTGCAGCACGTATCTGTGGAAGAATCGAGACCTCAATTAGTTGCAGTTAGCGTAAAGGAAAAATCCCCTTCTATAGACATAACACGATTTTGGAAATGGGAGAGAATTTTACGAAGCATGGCGTATGTTAAACGCTTTGTGACCAAGCTACGAGGTGTACCAATCAAAGAAAGCCTGACCGTCGACGAGCTTGCCTGAAGCCAGAAATATTTATATCGCCTTGCCCAAGCCCACGCTTTTCCAAATGAAATCCAACTACTGTGTACAAATCCATAGGGGCCTATGCCAAAGAAAAGCCCTCTGCGAAAACTCTCACCGTTTCTAGATGAAAACATGACCTTACGTATGCGCAGCCGCTTAGAAAGAGCGGCTTGTATAGATGATGCTACAAAAAACCCAATTATACTGCCTAAAACAAGTCACTTAACCAAGCTTGTAGTTGATTTGTACCACAGAAAATGGAAACATGTAAATCATGAAACAGTAATTAATGAGATTTTTCAGAAGTTTTATATACCCGGACTACGAACGCTACTTCGATCCGTGCGGCTAAACTGTCAATTTTGCAAGAATCAGAATACATGTCCTCAACCACCTGAGATGGCTGATTTACCTGTAGCGCGATTGTCTGCGTATACGAGACCCTTCACGTATGTTGAATTGGACTTTTTTGGGCCATTCCTGGTGACTGTCGGCAGAAGAGCTGAAAAGCGCTATGGTGTGCTGTTTACGTGTCTTACATGCCGACCAGTGCACATTGAGATGGCTTATAGCCCGACGACCAGCTCCTGCTGCATCGTGGTGCGCAACTTCATGGCCGGAAGAGGGGCACCCAGAACATTTTTCAGCGACAATGGCACTAACCTGAAAGCCACGGAAAAAGAGCTCCGTACTGCGCTGTCGCTGGCTTGGAAGCCGAGTTAACCAGCTGTGATACTGTATGGTCCTTTATCCCTCCAGCTTCTCCGCATACGGGAGGAGCGTGGGAACGCCTCGTTCGCTCAATAAAATCCGTCTTGTACCACGTAGTGGTACCCGAAACACAACTAACCGACGAAAAGCTGTCTAATGTGTTCAACGAGGTAGAACAAATTGTGAATAGCCGGCCTCCGGCCTCACTTATCTGTCATTAGATACCGCGGAGGATGAGGCCTTAACACCGAATCATTTTCTGTTGGGTTCGTCCTCCGGACTTAAGCCGGTCGGGGAATTCAATCCCACCGATCAATACGTGCGCGCATCATGGAGGCACTCGCAATATCTCGCTGAACGGTTTTGGAAACGATGGGTTGCAGAAGTGCTTCCTATCCTCACTAGAAGAACTAATTGGTACGAAAATGCCAAACCGATCGAAATTGGCGATGTGGTCGAGATTGTCGATTCAAAATTACCACGATATTCTTGGCCGAAAGGAATCGTGGTTTCAACTGTGCAAGCACGAGATGGTCAGGTCAGGAGTGCTGTCGTCCGAACTCCGCAGGGACAGTACCACCGACCCGGCAACGAAGACAGCTGTGCTAGATGTACGACGTGGCGGCTTTCAAGAAGCTTAGGTATTCCAACTTCATGGGTGATACCGGGGGGAGAATGTTGGAAACTCCGCCACCATCAACACAGAATTAATCGAAAGTGTAAACACCGTGTAAACTTACCTTTGGTTCTCCTTTGTGCCTATTGGCAACCCTCGCTACTGTCAGTTTGTTGAAATTAAAAGAAACGATTTTCGGCTTCATTAGAAGCAGAAGCTTAAAAGAAAGCGGTTGGGAAAACCAAAATGTATTTTAAATTTACCTAATTGATTTATTAAATAAAGATTTAAAAGCCCTTTGGTGTAACGAATTCACACCGTGCTAAACAAATTGGTTGGACCGCCAACAATTATTGGCTGAATTTCTTTATTCATTCTGAACGTTTGGAATAAACTTTTTTGTTTACTTATTCTTTAGAACGTTCCTGATGATATGTTAACGTATATTTCAAAAGCATTCTGTTTATTCCGGCTGTGAAATGGGATTATCCGGAATGTATAAAGAAACGCAGCCATTGATTAAAGCATGTCTTTTTTTGGTAACCATTTAATGATTAAACACGATTATTTGCACCTTTTTAATGATTAATAACAAATTATTTAAAAAAATAATTAATTAATTAATTAGTTAATTTTAATTATATAATTATTTTATTTTTGATTATTTTCAGTTATTTTTGAATTTTTTTAATTACATGTTTAATATAATTATTTGATTATTTTCAATTATTTTTGATTTTTTTAATTGCATGATTAATATAATTATTTGATTATTTTGAATTGTTTTTGACTTTTTTAATTATACGATTAATATAATTATTCGATTATTTTTGTTTTTTTTTTTTATTTTATTTCAACTTGAGAATAATATGTTGTACAATGCTCGGAAATGTAATTTCCGTGGTTAAAGCTGTAGTGTGAACGATATAAGAAATTAGCAAATTAGAAGTTACTGTTAAACACCGCACAGTGTAGATATTGACAAAATGTAATCTCTCGAGAACAAAACCATCTAGCGAAATAAAGCATGTTAAAGCCTTTGAGATAGAAAATCGAGAAAGATAATTTCGTTGGATAAAAAAACGTTGTCTTCACCTTCAAATTAGGGGGCTGTCAATTGTTTTTTACCTGAAAACATTTTGAGGTGAACTTTTTAAAAAGTTTTAAATAGATATTTTTGGTGTTCTTGCATCAAGGAATCCTTTTCCATGGTAGCAGGAACCGAAAAAGGGAATTTATATAAAATGCCTTTTTCGGTTCCTGCTACCACTGAAAAGGATTCCTTGATGCAAGAACCCCAAAAATCTCTGTTTAAAACTTTTTAAAAAGACCACCTCATACTGTTTTCAAGTAAAAAACACAGCTTCAGCTATTTGGAAAAATACTTAAAAATAATCATATAATTAGGAATAATCAAATAATTGAAGATAATCTAATAATTAAAAGCAATCAAATGATTAAAAAGAATCAAATAATTAAAAATAATCAAACAATTAAAAATAATCAAACAATTAAAAATAATCAAATAATTAAAAAAACAATTTGATTAATTTTGATTATTTGATTATTTCTAATTATTTGATTATTTTCGATTATTTTTTTTAATGGCAGTTAATCATGATTATTATTGATAATTATAATTAATAATTAATTATTAATGGTTGGGTTATGTAAGAAAATTAAAATAATCATTAAAATTAAAAAAATGCAAAAAAAATAATGATTACTAATCGTAGTGGAAATTTAACAGCTCTGATTTGAACACAGCCATTGCATTGGTATAAGTGATAGCTATTTCGGAAATCACCACATTTCCTCGTCAGACTTCTTTCAGTAGGATGCGAACCGAGGATCCCACTGACTCAGCCAGTTGCCTACGCACTGTGCTAAGTTCGCCTTATGAATTATTGTTGCTTTTTTCCACTTTTTCATATTTGTTAAGTCAACACACGGCCTCGAGCTCAATAAAAA
>NW_016158665.1:107599-108492 GCF_001687245.7 Rhagoletis zephyria
CAAAAACAAATAACTTAAGGACGAGCACACCTAAAAGCTAAACATTCTAAAAATAGAGTTATTATGGTGATTTCCGAAATAGCTATCACTTTTACCATTTTTTCAAAAAATAAAAATTATTGTTGCTTGTCCACAATAATTTTACATATAAAAACGGCCTCGAGCTCAATAAAAATTGTTGAATATAATTGTTATAAGGCCATAAAAGAACAAAAAACAAATAACAAATAACTTAAAGGATGAGCACACCTAAAAGTTGAACATTCTAATAATAGAAAATAATAACAAAACCAACAACCACACGATCAAGTGAATTGCAGCGGAATAGCTGCGCTTGATTGTAGTTGGCTTAGCAAGTGAAAACAGTGGAAATAAGCAACAAGAATTAACAAGGCAAACTTGGCACAGTGCGTAGGCAACTGGCTGAGTCAGTGGGATCGTCGGTTCGAANTCGAGCTCAATAAAAATTGTTGAATATAATTGTTATAAGGCCATAAAATAACAAAAACAAATAACTTACGGACGAGCACACCTAAAAGTTAAACATTCTAAAAATCGAATTATTAACAAAAACCAACGACCACATGATCAAGTGTGAAATGCAGCGGAATAGCTGCGCTTGCTTGTATTGGCTTAACAAATATGAAAAAGTGGAAAAAAGCAACAATAATTCACAAGGCGAACTTAGCGCAGTGCGTAGGCAACTGGCTGAGTCAGTGGAATCGTCGGTTCGAATCCTACTGAAAGAAGTCTGATGAGGAAATGTGGTGATTTACGAAATAGCTATCATTTCTACCATTTTTTTTCAAAAAAATGAAATTATTGTTGCTTGTCCACAATAATTTTTCATATAAAATCGGCCTCGAGCTCAATAAAAATTGTTGAATATAATT
>NW_016158665.1:113948-114885 GCF_001687245.7 Rhagoletis zephyria
TGGTTAGCCGTGGAGGCTGCTCTGTTTGAGCAACAGGGGGCCACGTACGACGTGGTCCACTGTCTATGTGTCCGTAGTCCCGAGCAGACTCTGAGGTGACTCCACCCCTCGCAGGCATTACACTTGACTGAGGTGGAGTTGTGGTGTAATCGTCTCCGGCATACACAGCAGGTGTAGGATTCTGGCCCTGGGTTTGACTCGATGCCAGCCCTGAGTAGGAGAATACGCAGTGAATGTAGCCCTATGGACGGACAACTTCTGAGATACTTCGCCGACCTAAACGGGGTTAGATCGCCGAAACAACAGCCCTTGGTCGGGTAAACCCGAGTCATTCCGGTACGTAGAAGCGGCTGTCGTGGGAATGTGTCGTGTCGCGTCGCCCAGTGCGGTCATACCTTTAGGGCCAAATTCAAAGTGCGTAGTTAACTCAGAATCGGCAGTTAACTACAGATTTTTGTACTTTCTGTGTTGACGGAGAAGAGGGACAGGCCCCTTTTCTGTTGTCAAAGGTATATAAAATGTCTTGCGCAAAAGAATATTCAGCCATTTTTCAGCGAAAGAGTGCAAGTGGAAATTGTGATGGGAAAATGTTCCATAAATTCTGTTAAAATTTCAAAAACAAAAATGAAGGGGTGTAGAATACCTTTTTCCGATTTTAAAAGTGAAGACCCCAGAGCGGGTGCTTCTATTTAAAAAGTTATTATTTATTTATTTATTTATTTGGTCTAGATAAAAATGTTTTTTTTTTTTTTTTACTGACGAATGTGAATATAACATTCGGATATTTACGTATGTGTGATATATTACAGAGTATACTAATTATTCATATTAATTTGTAATAATAATAATAATAATAATCGCGGACGACGTGCCCGCCGTCATAACAGTAAGAAACGTCCAGCTAGCACAGCTCAAGCTAAACCAGGTCATGCGCAAC
>NW_016158665.1:114985-117471 GCF_001687245.7 Rhagoletis zephyria
TTGGGCACAGCAACCCAAAATCGTTGTACAAATTCATAAAGAGTACCCACGTAACCGCCCATATCAAACAGATATGTATGTATGATTTGATTTTTGTGTTAACTTGATTTTCTATTCACTACCAAAAACAAACTTACTCGTATAAGATGCCAAAATAAGAAACATATAAGATGCTATTTTCGAAACCATTTTGTAATATTCCGTTCAGTTCTACCGCAAATCACGTTATTGCTATTTTCACCTTCACTTCGCACCAATTCAACAAAGTTAATTACACATTTTTATAGGCAATTGGATTACACTTTATCGATTCCTCCAAGTGTATGCATATGTATACCATTTTACAGGCGAGTTATACATCGCCTCATCCTAACTTTCCTGCTCACACAACAAACCAATCCATTGTTTAACTTGGAAATAACGCATATTAATTCAACAGTATTCAGTGTGCGATAAGAAAATCCAACATATTATTGTTTCCTTCAATTTAACACCAAACCCAAATACAATACAAATATTTTCTGCACTGGAAATCCGCAAAACTAATCGCAAATATGAAAAAGTCGATAAATCAGCCGGCCATTGACATTCCCTTGGCGGCGTCAAATTTCAAACACAAGTCTTTGGGCACGTTCAGAAGGCGCAATAGCTCAGTAACTTGCGATTGCACCTTCTGAACGCGTTGTTTTGTACTTCTGATCAACTGAACAGTTGCTTGTTAAATGATCGTAATATTTTTCTGGGCATGAATCAAGGCGAATTCATATAAGGTGGTAGCGGTAGTACAAAAACAAAAACTAACATGTCTTTTGTTTTCGTTTTCGGTACACAAATGTCAAATTCCAGATATTCTTCGCTCAAGGAGGAAGAGGGAAAGAAAATGCCAACACTCTTTCTTTCGCATTCACTCATAAGGAGTTTTGACATATGTGTACCGAGGCGAATTAAAGCAGCTGTTCTAGCAACACCNCTCATAAGGAGTTTTGACATATGTGTACCGAGGCGAATTAAAGCAGCTGTTCTAGCAACACCGCCTTATATAAATTCGCCTTGGCATGAATTGCCTATGACGACAATCGTCTGAACGANATGTACCGAGGCGAATTAAAGCAGCTGTTCTAGCAACACCACCTTGTATAAATTCGCCTTGGCATGAATTGCCTATGACGACAATCGTCTGAACGATATCGTGTCGAGATTGAGTTGCTTCATGAAAACAAAAATTGTTTGATCGTTTGTGCGATATCGTCAACTCGATTCCAGTTATGCTTCACGTAACAGTAATAGTAACATGTAACAGCAACTTAAATGCATAAATCAGTGTTTTTACGAGTTCGTTTTTTCAGTACCGTTTGAACGACAATCGTTTCAAATTTACGTGATTCATGCCTGATCATTTGAGACAACATGTTGTGTGTTGTTGAATTTGACAGCTAATGTATCAACCCGTTCAGAAGACGCATTACGATCACTGATTTTTTTAGCAACGGTTGCGCTCAACTGCTGCGCCTTCTGCACCTACCCTTATATACGATGTACATCTCGTTTCTTTTTAAACACAGGTCGCTGAAGTTACGAACCTCCGGTGCTCTGAGTGCTCGAAAATGGTTATGGTGCAGTTCATGGTCCCCACCGAAAATTGTATTGTATTACTGCCATAGCATGAATCACGTAAATTTGAAACGATAGTCTTTCAAACGATACTGACAAAACGACCTCGTAAAAACACTGATTTATGCATTTATGTTGCTGTTACATGTTACTATTACTGCTACGTGAAGCATAACTGGAATCGAGTTGGCGCTATCGCACAAACGATCAAACAATTTTTGTTTTCATGAAGCAACACAATCTCGACACGATATCGTTCAGACGGTTGTCGTAATACGCAATTCATGCCCAGTATTAAGAATCCGAAGGCGGATCTTATTTTTTTACACCGTTCAAAAGTTATTTGCAAAAAACGTTTTCATTTAGCACAACTTTTTTAGTACTGAAATCACATTAACAAATGCACGAAATTAGTACATATTAATATCTCGATGTTCAGCATATTTTATTTTACCCGAATTTGTAACAAAAAATCACGAAACTTAATGATTTAGGGCCGTTTGCACCATCTCCAGTTAAGTTAGCATTTAACTAGAGGATAGCTAATCTCCAGGTACCTTGATTTGACATTCTCGTTTTCACCAAGCTCAGATTAGCCGACCTCCAGTTAATTCGATAATTGTGAATATTTTGTAGAACAATTCACAAAAACCCATTGTGAATGCTCATAAATGGGCAAACCAGCTGTGTTTTGTTTACATTTTTGACGTGCCATTGTAAAAATAAATTGGTTTTTGTGATAAGTGTGGACTTTTAAGATTTATATAGAAGATAATGGATGACAAAAAGAGAAATCATTTGCAAAATTTTACAAGCGGCGATGAGCCCCTTCTTATCACATTGGTCGAGCGGTACGCCAATAAAATAGAAAATAA
>NW_016158666.1:0-11818 GCF_001687245.7 Rhagoletis zephyria
AAAAAAAAACGCAAAAAATATAACCTTAAGCAAAGGCAGATGTATGTATTTAGATATGTATGTATATTGGTTATGATACAAATTAGATATGTAACGTAAGTTTCACTTCTCCAGTATGGCCCACTTTTACTTTAAATTATGTTTCTTTAATAAACTTTCATATTCCGAAGTTATCGGGGATCATAATGTTTCGATAATTTGAATCGGCTCTGCAATCATTAGTAGGTACTTATTACCGAGTTTTGACCATATCGAGCCCTAAGCGCCAAAAGGGCGTAAGCGACAAAAAATAAATTTTTCAGTAGGCGTTTTTTTTATTACGTTTGATGTTAGTTATATAATACTGATGGTTTTATTTGCCCATCTTTGATGTAATGGGTGATTTTGTCGCTTACGTTCTTTTTGCCGTCACAAAAGAACCCTACAGCACGCAATTGCGGCGGCATTTTTTTACAGTAACAAAAACCATTTTGATTGCTGGTGCTTTTGGTAGTATGTAATCAATTTCTGTCAAAAACATAAAATCGAACATTTTATCGCTTACGACCTTTTGGCGGTTAGGGCTCGATATATCGAGTTCGCAAATTTTGATACGCGTCCTACCACGCTTCTTCTTCCAATTATGAATGGGGATCTGATGTTTTCACATATTTGAAGTGATTTACAGAAAATTTGCAGAAATACACCCCAAGCTACGCCATTGCCGGCTGAAGGGCGGCCGCTATTAGAAAACTTGTTTCTACCAATTCTACAACTCTACTCACTTTCTACGAAGAAGGCCAATGGGCGAGTGAAATAAATGAAATAGTGTTCTGCTTATTTGGTCTCCCTTTATGAGGTTAACCGAATAGTAGCCCAGTCACAACCTTAGTAAAATTAACTGCTCATAAATGTAGGGACCTAGAAGTTTTAGTCTCCCCGGCCAAGGAATTGAGTTTATGAGAAGAAAGTCGCGCCCAATTGAGTATTATTATATAAATTGGAGTACAGGCACAAGTAGCACAACTTGAAACAACACGAGGGAACACCTAGGGTATTCGATAATTCTCGCCAACGTAGCAATTCCTGTGTGAGAGAAAAACCCTAGTAACTTCTTTTATTTTATTCCATTCAGTCATTGACGCTGCCAGTAGAGGCGTCATACCACGCACTCACAGCCATATATATGTATGTACATACATATAGAAAGTTCGTTAGATAAGTACCACCTCGTGCAAGGATAAGAATGAATATTACAACAACAGGAACTACAATGATAATATCAAAGTTAAACAACAGCAAAAAAAAACTAGCAGAAGAATGGAATTTTGCTAACAACCACGCCTCCGCTGAAAAAAGAGCAGCAGCGCTAAGAACCTTAGCAGCAGCGCTGCTACCACCACCAGCAGAAATCGATGGTAGCAGCGTGGGTGGTAATGCTAACTGGTAAGTAAAGAGGAAAAACGAACCAAAGCCAACAGCAGCCGCAACAACACCAATACATATCAGCAGCAAGTACATACTTTATTTAAGCTGTCATTTTGGCAGAGAAGTTTGAGGTAGCAGCAGCAACGCCGGCCATGAAAGCAGCACAGAAGAGGAACCTACCGAACCATTCGTCGTGGTAGCAGCAAAAGAATGGCAAGCTTATGGACGTTGCAGAGGATTTTTCGTACCTTTTACTTTCTTGTTGTTGTTGGCATGGCTGCTCGTTGTTGTTTTTGTGTTTTATTGATGTGCGTTATTGTCGCTTATACACATCTGTTTGCCTACTTAAGGCGTATATGTACATACATTACGTTGTTGTTGCTGTTTTTGCTGCTGCAAATATTGCAGGGCTGACTGCTTGTGATATGAATGAGAAAGAGAAAAAAAAAAATACAGAAGGAAGAAGCAGCAATGCAAATGGCTTTTATGAAGCACCAATCAAGCATGGTAATGGAACCGTCGAAAACGAAGCGAAGGACACGCATTACTTATTTGCAATAGGGGTAGAGGAAAAATCATCACAGCCGGCGTAAGCGCTGATTGCAAGCTGCTATTGAGTGGGCATTTCCATGACTAGGTGCTCTTATCTTCTGCGCCGCTGATTAATCACCTTTTTAACGCGTCAGTGTAGGCTACGCCATTTTTATACGCACCTACTACAATCGCTGATAGCCTTGTTATTGTTGCATTTAATGCTACTCTAGCGCAGTACTTGCAGTTGTTGTTTTAATAATACATTTTTAGGCTGGAAAAGCAATTAAGGTAAAAGCTTTGGAATTTTGTGGTAAGCCTTGTGCATGAATTAATGAAACGCGCAATGCAAAAATAACAAAAGTTGTGAAAAGTATTCGTTCGCCCACTAACAATGTTGACGCTGGGACAGTAAAAACGCGACGAAGACCGTCAATGGAAAGCGTAGTAAAAGGATGCCGTAACAGCAGCTACCAGCAGAATGTGTCAAGGCAAGCTTTGTAGGTACACACTAGCATCAGCTCAGAGGCGTTTGCACGTTGCGACACCACTCTTTTAGGTTAAGTACCTAACTAATTTCAGGTAATTTTTTGCATAGACGTGGCCAGCAAATGAAAATTGGACAAATATTAAAGTTCATAGGTGCTTCCGACTTTCATTTGCTATTCCGCCTTTATGCACACATACATATGTACATTGTATAAATGTGCGTACGCACGTCGTTCTGCTCCTTGCCCATCGCTAACGCCACCGCCGCAGTTTCGTCAACCAAACCAGCACTACACATTCACGGACTTTTTACCAGCTGCTCGTGCTGCTGCTGCCGCTGTTGGCAGCTGGCTTTTAACCACTGANTAACGCCACCGCCGCAGTTTCGTCAACCAAACCAGCACTACACATTCACGCACTTTTTACCAGCTGCTCGTGCTGCTGCTGCCGCTGTTGGCAGCTGGCTTTTAACCACTGACTGGCATTCGCTAAGTGGGTAAATAGGGCGTGCGCGGAGTGTGGGCCGCAGTAATGGCTGCTACAACTTTTCCTAACTCACTTTTGGCTGCCGTCGCCGCTGTCACCTCCGCGCAGTTTCCAACACTTCTTCAACTACTATACACTTGAGTTTTTTTCTCGTTTACCTTTTCACGCAAATATTTGCACACACACACACATTTTTGGTAACATTTTCCAGGGAACATTTGCTTTCATTGATTTGAACTTGATTTTTTACATACACTTGTACACACTGACACAACACATGAGCGCATTTTTAAGTGAATGCAGAATTTTCATTTCAGAAATTTTCCAAAATTTCTGTATGAATGCTGATCCTATGTAGCACACACGCGACATCGTTTTGCATTTCATGTACGGTTTCGTTAAATTCCTGCGCGTTACTGAGCAAATTTTCATTTCACACAAAATTTTCACACTGACGCTGCAACAGAGGGACGACGACCACAGCTGGCAGCTCAACTCAGCTGTGGGAGCAGGCGCCGCGCAATGTCTCCACGCCGCTCACATCCTGTACACGGAAATTGTGGGACGGTCGCGAGAGATGCTGTGCAAGAGCAATGTGTGAGCACTACCCGAATCAGCATCGTATGGCCACACATGCCTGCCTCTTGGAGACTTTGCTACTGAGCACTACACACAACACAATCACTTTTAAGCAGCTAACCACTTGCTACGCCCCAAATGAGGAAAAACGCCTGCCCCTATTAAAGGAAATTCTTTCACGTACGCGTACCGGATGCTGACTGATGTTGAACTGTCTTGTTGACAGCTGCAAAATGGCGGTTCACATGGCGGAAGTACAGAGACAAGCAACGGTCACAGAGTTGTCATGCTGTTAGCAAAGACAAACACCGAACTCGGGTGAAATTTCGGATGAGTGGAAATTAAAAATTTATTTTCTTTCACTACGCGAAGTGGTAAATAAAGCTACAAACTATTTTAATTAATCGCTAATATTTCTTTCTTCACTTCCTGAGGAAAAAGCGTCTAGAAATACAGATCTCAATCACTTATTTTGAGACAATTATCACATGCAACCCTATTTTTTTTCTGCGAGCTGGCAACACGCAGAAGGCGAAGTGCGAATGAAAGCTCAAAATGGAATCACCAAAAGACGACAGGCCAGTGTATGAAGTGGAAGTGGAACCGAAAAGCAGCAGCTTAGTACGAAGAATTGCAAATTACTTGAATTTGCACAAAAACGCGATAAATTCTTAATTTAACTAATCGGAAATACAACGCTTGCGTATTAACAAATAAAAATAACTTAATTTTATAAAATTTGAAACAATAAACGACGCGAAAAAACGAACGAAACCAAAGTGCTGCACATGAAATAGTGAAAATGTAATTTCTTTGCTGCACGACGACGACGACGAAGCAAAAAATAAAAAAAAGCAAGGGAAAGATAAAAATAAGAATCTGTGGTCAGCGCTGGAGCGACTATCTTAATCCTTGGTAGTAGTAACTGGAGATACGGAAACAGATTTAGCGATATATTCACAGGAGCGCACAATTTTTTTTGCAAACGAATAATAAATTTTGTATATATACTGCATACATATGTATAAAGGAAAGGGAAACAGCAGTAACACAAGACGACATAGTGGATGAAGAAGAACAAGCACAAAGTGGAGTTGTGAAAAAATAAGGTTTTGTTTCCGCTGGCCAGACGGAATCTAAAATTTTTAGAAAAACATAGTAAAAGTGTGGCTTAGGAACCGTTGCGGACCTAAGTGATTCGAACAGCACCAATAAATGGGGAGAAGACTGATTGCGTAGACACCAGGTAATGTTTTATCGTCTTGGCTGCAACGACGCAGTATTCACCATCGTTGCAATTAGGGTCGAGTACATCTCAAGTGTTGGTCTCTTTCTGTAGCTGGTCGGAAGCGACTCTGCAATGTGCCACCGCACTGCAGTGCTGTTTTTGGTTTAATTTTTTTACAACCCAATGGCTGAATGTTGGCCTTTATGCTTATGCATAGACCTTTCGAATGCACTGACCTTCTGTACATACTACATACGTACACATGTCCACCATTTGTAACTTATTCTAAACATTTTATCTTTGTTTTGTTTTACAATAGTTTAACGACGTTTACGCTGCGTATCTAAACCGCACTATAACCGAATGGCTGCTCAAAGGTGGAAGCACAGTACGCTTACTACACAAATATTATCGACTGCCGCTGGAGGATATTAGGCAACCCCTTCCGTCTTGGCAGCATTTTTTTGCGTTAGTTTTTCGTTATTTTTTCGATTAGCACCTGTTAACCACTTATGTATATGCCCGCACGTTGTTTAACCAATAATATAGCGCACTCGCCGCCGCAAACCAATCCAATGCTCGCCATCAACGAGGAGCAACAGCACACGGAAACGTCGCATGCAACACAACGCAACCATGCGGATGGCAATGGTGAAGCGCAAACCACTAATGGCAATGCCAGCGGCATCAACCAACAGCAACACAAACAAACTGCTGGCAGCAATAACAACAGCAGCAGTACACACGATACAGCGCAGTTGCCACCATTGCCCGATGGCCCGCTCTGGACGGTGCTATACGACTATGACGCCAAAGGCGAGGATGAGCTGACGTTGCGACGGGGGCAGATTGTGGTAGTGCTCTCAATGGATAGCAATATTTCGGGCGATGAGGGCTGGTGGACGGGCAAAATTGGTGATAAGGTAGGTGAGTAGTCCGAGATGTAACCCATTCTGCATATTTATTTGTTGGAAACCATAAATTCATTTTCTGTACTAATATTCCAAATAAATTTTGTGATAAATTAAAACTTGGCGATATTGTAGCAGTAAAGTAATACTATGACGTCATACACAATCTTATTTGCTCGTAAGCGATGTTTTGGCATTTCTTCGGTATTTTATTAGTGTGTCTTTGCATTGCTTTATTGTGCTGAAAGTAATATTTATCGCAATGAAAAAAATGTAATCTGCTCCGTCGTCCTCCACCAACTGCTTATTTCGCATGCGAAACATTGATAAGAGCAACAGCACTAGTATTTATCTAAACGTTATCTCCGCTGAATTAAATACCGTTATCGGCATCTGCGGTGGCTATTTTAGGCAGACTAATTAACTGAGATTAGATTTTTTAATGTATTCATGACGAAAGTTTTTTTGTAAAAGATTTATTAAATAATGACCATTCATTTATTTTCTAAATGGCTGAAGAACATATTCATCTATTGGATATTGTTTTAATCTCAAATGTCGAATTTCTATCGTCCATAATTAACCCTAAAAGCCAAGTCTATGCCTGTGAGGCGTATATGGAATCGGAGATTTTTTTTAATTTGAACACAAAAATACCTTTTTTTTTGTTGTTTAAATAAATGTGGTTGTATTTTTTATTAATAGAACTTATTTTTTATTATTAGGTTATACCAAAATTTCAATTCCTTTAAAAAAAAAATAGGGCGGAACTAAGTATATTTTAGCTCACAGGTTGTCTTCTAAGTCACCTGCGCCCCTAAGACATATGTTAAGGCTTTAACGTAACAGACCTCCGTAATGTAATTTCAGCCCTCCAGCTCTCTTACTATTTGTTCTTATCTTGCTTGGAAGTTTCGTTTTTCATTTAAAATAAAAATTAATTTACATTATTTATTTTCACGTCGTCGGAAATAATTTAATTTTTTCTCTAGAGTTTTAACACCCCTTTTCTCTACACAGGTCGGCATTTTTCCGAGTAACTTTGTGACAGACCAAGATCCCATGATGCCAGACGTGCCCTCTGCCATTGGCGATATACAACCGCATGAAATCGACTATGCCGAACTGGAAGTGAGCGAAGTTATCGGTGCTGGTGGCTTTTCCAAAGTGCATCGTGGCTACTACAATGGCGAAGAGGTTGCGATAAAAGTGGCACCGCAGGCTGGGCCCGACGTCGAATCGAACCGCGATAATGTGCTACAAGAAGCCAAACTATTCTGGGTGGTCAAGCATGAGAACATCGTGGCGCTGCGAGGTGTCTGCCTAAAGCCTCCCGATCTCTGTCTTGTTATGGAGTATGCACGTGGCGGTAGTTTGAATCACATTTTGGCACGTGGCAAAATACCGCCAGACGTGCTGGTCAACTGGGCGATACAAATTGCACGCGGCATGAACTATCTGCACAACGAGGCGCCCATTTCGATTATACACCGCGATTTGAAGAGCTCAAATGGTAAGTATGGTTTAGTAGAGTATTGGAGGCATGGTGGGGATAAAACCCAATGTAATAGTTGATTTGTTCTTGATAACGCAATCAGCGTGGTTTTATTGCTAATGTTCAATAAATGTGATTGTTCGATTTATAATTCATTGACAAACATGTACATATGTATACATTCATATCTATAACTGGAAGTCATCACATGGCAAGTTCCACGAAATTGAAGTTTGGAACAGAAATACTGGGCAAATCAGATTATTGGAATCTTACTATAGATATATTTGCGCAATATGGTTTATTTATCGAATATCCGTATATTTTTCTTTATCGGCATATTTTTTGGTTAGTTAAACGTACGCATATGTGATGTATTTATTTGTTTATACTTCTGAGTGCTAATTTTGGAAGAAATCATCGGAGGCAATTTGCACAACAAAACGTTAAAAATCACCGACTTCGGTTTGGCGCGCGAACTCTACAACACGACACGCATATCAACGGCGGGCACTTATGCTTGGATGCCGCCGGAAGTGATAAAAAGCAGCATATACTCCAAGTAAGCGGAATATTCCTCCTACGGTGGAATTCATATTTATTTATCCCCAACATTTCATATTATTTTTATAGATCCTCGGATGTTTGGAGCTACGGTGTGCTGTTGTGGGAACTCATTACCGGTGAAACGCCCTACAAAGGTTTCGATTCGTATTCAGTTGTAGTTTGGAATTGCGGTTAATATGCTAACGCTACCCATCCCGAAAACTTGCCCGGAGGCGTGGGGAAAACTCATGAAAAGTATGTACACATCAGAATTTGTAATTTGAAAATATTTGGAAATTGAAAACTACTTCACTTCTAGGCTCCTGGGAGAACGATCCGCACAAGCGTCCGGGTTTCAGGGATATACTAACAAAGCTGGAGGATATTGCACGTTCAGGTTTCACGCTAACACCACAGGAGTCGTTCAACACGATGCAGGATGGCTGGAAGAAAGAGATAGCCGAGGTGCTTCACGAGTTGCGCTTAAAAGAAAAGGTAAGCGTCTACAAAAAGCGAACAAAAGCAGAGAAAGCGAAGTATTTATAAAAACAATTGTGTATAGGTTTTAATAACCGATTAAATTTGATTGTTGTAATGTATTAATTGGAAAAATTGAGAGTTGTGGCTCGTATTATCTTTAGACGCGCATAGTTTATTTTCATGTAATTTCCGGTAACTTGTAGTTTTCAGTTACGTTTGTGAGGCTACGTTCTTGTCCTTTATACGTTTTTAGTTGTGTCTTCGCACATTTCTATAAAATGTTTGCATATTTGAACAAATCGTAATATATTCTCTGATTCATTTGATTACGTTCCACACAGCGTTTCCAAGCAATCGAAGAGGTAAGCAAGACGTTATATTTTCTTGCCGACTATTTGCTAAACATAAAAACTATAAAATTGCTATTGGGCTGGGTTTCATTACGATAGCGAAGCAAGACATACTTTTTTTGTGTTATAAGCTTAAATGTAACTGTTTCTTATTTACGTTGCATGTTGGAGATTTTCTGTTTATTTTGCTAATGCCTTTATTGCTAACGATTTG
Organism: Rhagoletis zephyria; assembly: GCF_001687245.7. Taxonomy (NCBI): domain Eukaryota; kingdom Metazoa; phylum Arthropoda; class Insecta; order Diptera; family Tephritidae; genus Rhagoletis; species Rhagoletis zephyria. Next base: position 8,717 of record NW_016158666.1, read on the forward strand.
ATCACAAATATGCAAAAAATCACGAACTACGTGAAAAACACTTTGCAACGACGATTTGGTCCAAAGAAATGCACCAAATTGTGTATTCTTCTGAAAAGTGCCTGTCATTTTACAATTAACGTATTTTTAATTTTTGTGCTTTTTCTGCAAATGACTGGTAAAAATTTACCTGTCAAGCAAAAATGCTTGCATGTGCATTTTCTATTTCCTTTTTTTTAATTTTACTTTCTACTTCATTTAGCATTGACTTTCTATTCTTATCTTTCACAGGAATTGCGCACCAAAGAGGAACGCTTGAACCGTGTTCAAAGCGAACAGGACGAACAGGCCATGAATCTGAAACGCTTCGCTGAGCATTTGAAGTTGCGCGAAATGGCTTTAATTGGGCGTGAGCTGCAGATCGCACAACATACTCCCACACCGAATCGAAGACGTGGCAAATTTAGCAAAGTGAAACTCAAGGTAAGGACAATATGAAAGTTGTTCACCTCTTATCCTCAAAAGGCAGTAGAGAAAAATTCCAATATATAGCCCGCGACAAAGATTGAACATCCACATTTTTACCAGTTTTTACTACTTTTCTTTTGCTTTTTCTAAGGTTCATTAATTTTTTATTTAAGTTCAGCTCCTTATCTAACGAAACCATATAAGTCCAAATTTCAAACTGCACAAAAATTTAAAAAAAGTCACAATTTTTTCATCCAATTCCAAGTATTTTAATTGGAATTTCTAATCAAACTTTTGGTACGCAGTTTTATAGAGTATAATAAACAGTTTGAAGTTGCTAGAAAATCGCATTTTTTTTTTTTTTGTAATTTAAAGTTACTTCCTAAAAATCGCATTGATTTTCGATAACTTTTTTTTCTGACGATGGTATGCACTTTTTTCCATATAAAAAATTACTTTGTATGGAAGAAATTGCGTTATACCGTTAGCAAAAAAAAAAAATTAACAAAAATCAACACGATTTTTTAGCAACTTCAATTTTCAATTTATTAAACTAGAACTTAATAAGCTGTAAACTACATACCAAATTAAAATACTAGAAATTAAAATGAAAATGCTTGAAATTGGGATGAAAAGTTTGTGGAATTTTCATATTTTTTTACATTGTCTGAAATTTTGATTTATGTGGTATTTGTTAGGTAGAGAGCCTTACTTTTATTTAAAAATAATAAACATTAAACAAACAAAAGATAAATAGTCAAAACTGTTGAAAATGTTGAGGTGCTATCGTTTTGTCGCGGGCTGTAGAGTTAACATTTTTTAAAATTTTTAGTAAATTTGGATGAGTGAAAAAACTCTACTTATTAAAAAAATTTGGAAGTGTACTTCGCAAAAATATTAAAATGGAAAATATTTTCTTGCAGCTTCTCAAAAAGAACGAAGTGCAAATCTCATTACCAACTGACTTTCGGCATACGGTAACGGCGATACACGACAAACCCTTGACTGATACACCACCTGGTTCGCCAGCGATTTCCCAGCTACGCATTGTGGCACGTAAGTATACTATTTCTTCAACAATTTAGGGTAAAATAAAAGAAAATCGAGACACAAAAGGCGTTCCAAGTCAAACAGTTTAAGTTTTGAAGTTTTGCTATAATCAAACTTTCATATCATTTTTCCACCGAATTTATGCCGTATAATCCCCAAAGACCCTAAACATAGTCTTATAAATTCCTTGCCTTTTCAAAATTTTTTTCAACGTCTTTCTTAGTTTTTAGTTAATTTTAACTGGCATTTATTTTAGCTTTTAGTATTTAAGTTGTTTTTAATTTTCCTTTGCTTTTTATCATAATTTTTTAATTTTTTATTTCTCTTTTGTTTTTCATTTCTTTTAATTCCGAATTCCACATACAACGCCGTTAGTAACACCGCCGCAACTGCCACCAGACGGCTATAAAGGCAAGACATGGGGCCCCTCTACAGTGCACCAGCGCGAGCGTCCCCACCTGCCTGCACTGCTTGCCACTGAATGGCCCGGCCCAGCCTCGACCAGTTCCCTCTTTAGCAAGAGTGCACCCAATCTCGACAAGAAACCTGTGCGACCTAACCAACTCCACTATGTTCATCATAATCACCAGCATCAGCAACACCACCAGCATCCCCATCACCATCATCGCCATTCGCCGCACCATCATCGCCGCAAACATCCGCACGCTCATCACTGCGACTATAAATTCGGTTCGATGCCGTGCTCGCCCACTTCGCCCACGACGTATGGGTCTGATGCTTGTCTCGGCTACAACGAGTCAGGTATTTGTTTTATAAGGAATTACAAACGCAACAACAACAGTAGCAATACAACACCGACGCAAACACCGACGCAAACACCAACTACACCGACGGCAACGTCCGCAAACAACAATAACAACAACAAGTCGAACTCATCGCCTTGCTCAAAATCTTGCAACTCATCGCTGGTGACATTCCCCTTACTGAATAATTCAAACGAACATCCTCATGCCACTTCAATCATAAATTTCAAAAATAACAGCAACCCGCATTCGCATCAGTTTCATCAGCCATCTCAACATCATAGTAACAGTAATTCGAGTAGTAACAGCAATAGCAACAATAGCGGCAATTTTGCCACCAACAACTTCATATTTGACCCGGCCATTCATAATAAAAGCAACAACAGCAATCAGAACTTTAACCATACGAATAGCTATAGTAGTAGTAATACCAGTACTAGTACACTGATCCAAAATAATAGCCATAGCTGTAGGAATAACGCTAATCATAGTAACAATAACAACCATAACAATAACAGTAACAATAGCGGTAGTAGAAAGGACTCGGGCAGCGCGCTTAGTTTGAAGAGTCTCAGCTTGTGTAGTAATAAAAAGCTGAAGGCGCAACAACTTCACCATCAGCAACAGCAGCATTTAACGCGGCATCCAAGCCCCCACCCTCCGCCGGCAATGGCTCGTAGCCAAGAGGATGGTCTAGATGTGGCAGCGCACTATCCCTGTCCACCTCTGTCGCTCTGGCAGTACCAGTTCCCGCCAGCGCCTGACTATGCGGCTTCGGACCAGAGCGACACAGACACCGAACCTCCCACGCCCACCGTCAGCTGCTTTCCATTCCGCAAGG
>NW_016158666.1:12168-39965 GCF_001687245.7 Rhagoletis zephyria
CTGCTTTCCATTCCGCAAGGTGTCGCCAGCGTCGCAACAGCCAATGTCGCCGTATGCATACCACGACCGCTCACCTCTATCTGAGCACGCCATCAGCGGCTTCAGCAGCCTCGGGAACAGCCCAGCCGTGGGCCGCAAGAAGCTTTCACTCGACAGCGAACTGTCGGCCATCGAGCGCATACAGAAACGCGTACAGCAGCAACAGCAGACGAAGATGTTGCCGATCGTTATGCTGCTGTCTGATTTTGACGAGCTGGCACCGCAACCTCTGCACAGCACCAGCGTCGCCAGCAGCTCCACCAACCTTATTACCAAGCCGAGCGACCCAACCTACGATCGCGCCTTCTATCATGAAATGCAAAAGTCGCTGGAAGAAATGTTCACAACGGTGCCGGCGGGCAGTCGCTTTGGCAGCCAGCGCTCCGAGCGCCTCAACTCCAAATCGAGCGGCGATTTAACCAAATACAGCTCGACTTCGCGGCTCACTGAGGAGGTCATTGACAGCGAGCCCACCTACCGCTTTCAACGCAATGCTTCTGGCTCGCAATTCCCACGTCAGTGCTTCTTCCGGCAGCCTTCGAACGCCGGCGAAACGGTAGATGATGCGCCCACACAGGCTCACGGTGGCGCCTCACAAAATGCTTCATTCCGCTCGAATTCTGGCGATGAACATTTCAATTCGATTTGCTCCGATCAATCCTCCTCCATTGACACGACAAACTCGGCGCAAACATCGCGCAAATCGTCCGTCACCTTCCAGCTGAACTCGTCCGCCTCGCAAAGCAACTCGTGCGCCTCCAATGATGACCAAACGAACAACGCTGCCAATCATTCCTTCAGCTTCTCAACGACCTTCAACTCCAACGATGCGGACGTGACGCACTTCCACACGGACACCGAGCAATTCCTCAGCAGTGTAACGCCGGAAACAACACCAACCACCGTAGCGGCAACAACCAAAGCTAGCATAACTAAGAACTCACTGTTGCATGGCTTAAAGTTGCAGGATGTGCAGCCGGCGCCGGAAGTGTTGCGCATGCAGCAAAGTCTGCTGTTAGCGCAGGAGGCGAAGGCGCGCAAGCACAATATGCAGGCGAAGAAGAGCGGCAGTAGCAGCAAGGCGGCGAAGGAGCCTGGCACGTCCTCGGCCTCCTTCCAGCACAAAATGCAGAGCATACTGAATTACTTTACAATACGCAAGAAGAAGTCAGAGAGCGAATACAAATTATTTGAAAACGCAAATTCGGAGTTTGTGCACGAAACGCGCGGCAAATCGAAGGCGAAGGCGAAGTCCTGCGAGCAGTTAGAGTGTGTATAGTGTGGCGGGCGGAACTGCTAGAGTGATTTGAAGGGAGAGCGAAGTTTAGGAATTACTGAGAGCCCTAAGGGATGCGAAACTTAAAAGGAATCTATTCAAAAGAGGGCTTTTGGAACCGGTGCTGAAGTGTGAAAGCCAAAATAATGGAATCGATGCATTTTTGAAAAAGTTCACTGTGGTGAAAATCTCGTAAGGTTGAATAAATCTTTCGCCACCCAGACAAAATACACTGTTGAGCGGAGACTGTGTAATTTTATTCACCAAGAAAAAGATGCCCCGAGTCCCATTTGCGCATAAGCGCATATCTAAGCGTAAGGTGTATGTGCCTTTCTATGCATTTATTTTTAAACGCAAAAAGCAAACAAACATACTCACCACGGCAACGAGACCGTGGAGAATTTGAACAAACGAGCGCTAAATAGCCAGGCGAATGATGCCGTGCCTTTTCAAAGGTTTTTATAAAAGTAAAAATGCAACGGAAATGTTGGCGAATTATTGGAAATATGCAATGCAAATACAATTTATTCAATTAAGTTAAACTATAGCATAACAAAAACAAACAAAAAAAAAAATAGGATCTAAGCTTAAAATATAAGACTTTGAGTGCTTCGGAAAAACGGAGAAATCCATTCATTGTTAGCAAATAGCTGTGTATTTACACGTTCTTTAGGCGTGTAAATTACTCGATTATGCATGCATACAAACATACAAAGAAAAAATGTGTAGCGGGCCCACCGTATTCCTTCAGCCACGCACGCCACACAGCTCTGGTGCGGAATACCGCGTTTACATATATATTTCTCCACAATTCAATACAGTTGGCGCTGCAATTTTCGCATAATTTTTAAGTAAAAAAATGTCGCTTATTTATCTTCTTTTTTATTTTTTGTATGTAAAAAAAATATTTTCCAAACATTTCTATTTGATGAATGCAACCTGTTGCATATTTTTTAGAAATTTTATCGATGTATTTTTTTATATTTTCCTTTTTTTTTGTATTTTTCTTTTTTAGAAAAACTGTGATCACAAAACGAAACAAAGTAAAGAAAATTTGTTGTTTTTTATGTAAAAGCTGTGCAAAATGTCCAATTTTTCAATTGCAAAATTTCTTATATGCGCCTAAAATGTATACGTCTTTAATAATTTTTTTTTTTAACTTTTTTATGTGATTTAACTATTAATTGTATTTGAGCTACAGGCCAGTTTTGGTGAAACATTTTTTTTTCTAATTTAATTTTATTGTTGGGTTTTGGTTTTTATTTGTCAGCGCCAATCCGCTATAGACAACATCACGAAATGCAAAAGAAAATCTGCTGTTAGTAGAGATATTTTTTTATTGCCCCAAAATTATTTATTACCGAAACATATAACCAAAACGAAACGATTGGCGTTAACTGCGTATTATTTTACTTTATATAAAATGTTATTTCTTAAACATTAAAAAAATATATATATATTATAGACTTCTATTTAAATTTCGGATAAAAAAATGGTTTGAAGCGAAAATATGTTTGTCTTGGATTTCTGAGTCTCGGCTAAGCGGCAAAAGGGCTTTTCCAAACTTTTTTTCTTATTTTCAATGGCATTTCTTTTTCATTTTTGAACTTCTGTTTTCAGAAAACAAATTTCAAAAATTTTGTTTTAGTGTTAAATTTTTTTGTAATTATACACCTTTTAATTATTGTTTTTAGTTTAAAGTGCCGTTTTCCCAAATAGGTTTCAAAATTTATCTGCCCATCGAACACATTTTTTTCGTAATAGATGTTTGTTTGAATTAACATTTTATATACATCCATATTTGGCCGTCAATTGAATATTATATTAACTTTTGTTGGGCTGAAGGCCTGGTTGAAATAAAACACTATATAATTTTGTTGAGTTTTATTTTATGAATAATTCCACTTCAGTCTGAAGTCAGCAGCAAGAACATTAGGCTGCGCCTGCTAAACTAGGAAGGTAATTATATTGAGTGTTTTTATTTCAACCCGGGCTTGAGCCAAAAGTTAATATATATATGGATTTCTTTTTTGGAATAAGCCACTTCTCCCCCGCCGCACGGGCCGATGACTCATTAAACCTACTACTGTTTTATTTTATAAATTATTCAGCTTTGAATTTTTTTTTTTATAATTTTTGTAAAATTTTGTGTTTGTTTTAATTTTTTTCTGTCGTTAAATTCCGCAATTTGTTTACCTAAGTTATTTAGACTTGACTTTGTTTATTCTACAGTGCGTACCATAATTATTGCAACATACCGCTATATTTTTAATATAATTTTTAGCATATTTAAAGAATTTTCTATAACAAAAGTTTAAGCTACGCAAAATATTCCATTTTATACCATAAAGCCAAAAAAAAAAAAAATACTGAAAATCCCACGAAAATTTCGAAAAAAAAATTATAATACAAAAACACTAAAATAAATCTAAAAAAACAATAAATAGTCTGTATTTTAGTTTTATTTACAATTAACCTTGAGTTTTATTCCTTACTCCTTGGTGTTGGCTAGTTTTCATTTTGGTTTTGAATTTCACATTTTGATTTCTAACAACTTGGTTTGTCTGCGGTTCGGCTCCACTGCTGGCCACCGTCTCCTTGCCGCCTCCCCCTTTTTCACTTCTCTTCTCACACAATTACAACTTTTACACTTTTCTCACTTCACTGCCTTCCTTAACGCGCTCAGGCTACAATTCCAAAGACTGGTGCTCGCCATTGCATGCGCTGCCCACTGCCGCCACCGTAGGTGCAAGCAGCACCATCATGGACGCGCCGCTGCCCATTATGTCGCCAAACCCCTACCTGCTCAGCCGCTTTACTTCCAACATTCCCATGCCGACGCTGTATGCAGGCGACGCAGTGCGCAAGCCAAAGCTCTCCGTCATCGAGGTGCTGCTCTACAATATGGCTGCGCTGTTGGCTGGCGTCGCCGCTGGCTACGATGTGCGCATCTCGAACGTATCACCGGTGCATCCGTCACTGCTGAGCGATGTGCCCGCTCTGAAGGCGCCTATGGAAATGGAGTTTCCGAGCGTTTTGGATGAGCGCAGTCGCTTTGCGGCCAACACTTACCACGGCACCGGCAATAAGCACCAACGGTGAGTGGCAATTTCACTATCTAATGACACATTCTTGTATTTTGTTTATTTTCAATAACAGTGCCACACTGAACGCCGCCACTTTCGCGCGCTTAGAGGAACAGCGCGCCCCCTTGCATCAGAGTCCGCGCGGCTCGCCCAAAATGCATGCCGCGCCAAACTATTACTTCCAAAAGCACTCGCTGCCCTTGGCCGATGCCGGAAGTAAGCTGGCGCAGCAACAACAACAACAGAAGCAAACACAGCAGCACCAGCAACTGCCGCTGACCGGCTCCACTACCAGCGGCTTGGGATCGAACTTTACCAACAACACCTCGGCGCTGCTTTCATCGTCGCTGGGTAGCCACACACAGCCACCGACGCCTTCACCACGTCGCAAGATCAGCACTTCTTCGTTCACGGAGCAACTCGAGTATTCGATGCACGATGACACGCCTCCGACGCGGCACTTTGATGACGCCTTTCACATTGGCGGTGGAATGGCGCCGCCCGCCACGCAATATACGCGCGCAGACTACTTGCGCCATGGACCGAGCTTTTCCAATGACGGCGGCGCTTACGGCGCAGGTGTACACCGCGCAGGCTACTTCGGTAAGTCTACATGCACACGAATGATTCGCATTAGATTCATAACTTCTTCCCATTCAGGCTCCAACTATTTTCCGTACCGGCCAGAGGTACAGCTGGCCTACCAGCGCGACTGCAAATCTTATCCCGACTACTCCTACGACTACAATCACCGTCTGCCTAACTACTACGACTACAATTACGATTCACAACAGCAGCAGCAAGTCACGCCAAAACATCAACAGCAGCACTACCAAACGCGCACTCCGCCTCCGCGCGTGCCTCAGATGGGCGTCAGCGCCGCTGGCCATCGTCGCACACCCTCGACCATTTCGAATAGCTCCAACATCAACCAAGGCTTCTCTTTCGATCAGGACGAGCTGCATGCAACCGCCGATTTGTACGACTACAGCAACCTTAATCTGCAGCTAAACATCAATGTGGGCGCCGGTGGGGCTATCGTAGGCAGTGCTCCGGACTATACGCACTATCGCGAACTGGCGCCACCGCCTCCCGCTCCGGTTGGCGTGGTACCGCCGCCTAGCAAGCACGAGCTCTATAAGAGTTCGCCCAAAATGACGCAGCGTTTAAAGCGCGGCTCCAGCGGCAGCATGGGTTGCGAGACCGGCGGCGGATTGAATCGCATACGCGACTATGAGAATGTGCCCGCATACATCGGCAGTCCCCTGCATAGACCCAAGTTCCACAACACATTAGCGCAGCAGCAACAGCTGCAACGGGAGCGCGAACAGCAGCACCACCCGCTTTTCAGCACCCCGCAACATAGCCTCTATATGCACACGCAGTCGACGCCGCTTAGTCCGATTCATATGAAACCAATGAGCGCGCAAGAGCGCCCAGCTTCTCTTCCTTTCGAGCAGACAACAACAACGGCACTCGGCTTCAATGGAAGCGGTGCTAGCAAACTGCGCTCATCGCTTAAAAAATACAATAGTTACAAGACGCCAAATGGCACCAGCACGGCCGGGACGACAATGAGTGCAGCAGATGTGGGCGCTAACGCGGGCAATGGTCTTTCGGTGATAAGTGGCGGAAACGGCGGCGGTAGCGTAACCAAACGTACGGGCAGCGTCTCTTCACAACAGGGCACGCCCACCAATCCGACACCACCCGACTCGCTCACCAGCGATGACAGCTCGTATCTGAGTGCTAAAGAGGGTTCCATTTCGTCGCAGCACAGTCGCGTGCGGTTCAGTCCAGAAGCGTTTCTGGACGCCAGCAGCGGCAATGGCAGTATCAACACCAGTAACAGCAACAACGGCAGCGTTGGCGGCAGCACTAGCGGCTACATCAACCAATCGACAATATCGCTGTTTAACCGGCGCATATCGAGGCGCCACACCAGCGACATGTCAGCAACCACGCCACCATCCTCCTAGCAGGGCAGCGCGACACGCTTTCCAACCACTGCGCTGCAATTGGCGCGCAGCCCCGGCGCGTTGGTCAGCAGTTCATTGTCGTTGAATTCCCGCAGCAGCAGCAGCAGCAACTCTCCGCGCCGGTGCAAAACTCAATGCAACAGCTCCCTTATAGGTGGTACTCGGGCGCACGTCGCTCGCGTTCAGCACATTACGAATATAGGCTGTAAGCGGGCGAAAGCGTGGCCATAGCTGCGAAAATCATAAATGGAAAATTGAATAAGGTAGAGCGCTGATGGGAAGTCAAGAAGAGGACTGTAGAGGACTGCAGGACTTATCTCTTCGCAATTGAGTATTATAAAGTGACGCTCTGTCGTTTCTATGGCAACTATTGTAAAATTTTCGGTTTCCACTTTTTACATAAAATATCACAGCGTGCAGCCCCAAGAGGATTTACCCAAAAACTTAGCGAACTTAACAAGTATTTCGGTCTAGGCTACGCTTCAATCCGACGTAGTATACAAATAGCCTTAGATTATAAAATATATAATGCGTATTATATAAATATGAGTACAGATATATATGTACATATATTTGTCTGATAATCACTTTTCCATTTCAAGTCTTACAAATCATAAGCATATACCTTGTCAGCACAGCCAAGCGTATCTAGTAATCACTCTCTTTTTAGTAAATCCTTAATCATAAAAATTCGAGTCAGCATTTAGTTACATGCAATCACTCTAACAGGCTTCATCGACCTTAATGTGCATGCAAATATTTAGGGAATATATTCGTACATGTAAAAAGTGCATAAATAATGTGCTGAATTGCTGCTAAATGCGCTGAATATTGCTAAACAAATAAATACCATGCAAATATGAATGTGCTTACAACTAAAATTCAAACATAAGCGAGCTGAATTGTATTATGCGCATGATAGAGTAATCGATAAGCAAACGATGAACTGTTATAGAATTGCAAGTCTATATGGGCCTTGCTAGAGCTTATTCGGGCTTAGTGTGCGAACGTGCAGCCAAATCCAACATTACACTCATTAGTATAAGGCGCTGAATAGCAGCTAAATGGGCTGAATTGCAAAAAAAGCTACTTTGTATGTGACTATAAAAGACGACGTAAAAAAAATCGCGTCTAGGTTCACGCTTAATTGCGCTGAATGAGACTAATGACATTTTAAAATTAAAATCAAGCAAAAATAAGACAGTTAAAGTGAAAAGCGACTATCTTAGGCAGATATTAATGGTGCTGAATAGCAAATAAGTGCAATGAAGTACGCTGAATATGGCTCGAAAGCGGTTAAAAGCTTATATCATAATAACAACTTAAACAAGAAGCTCACGAAGTCACAAAATCGTTAAAATCAATAGTTAAATCATAAATATATACACCCGTATGCGTCAAACGATTTTCAACGGCTCATTACTCCAAATATGCCAACTTCTCCATAACCACTTCATTACCTTTGCCAAACATATGTATGTACCGCACGCAATAAAAGCTAAGAATTTATACATAAATACAATTCCTGCATACTAACCCAAGTATTTAAATCGTTTTGCTTTTAAGTAATAAACTAAGGCTTACAAGTTTTTGCGAAAACCGTAATTCAGAGCATATAGTAAATAGTAAACAAAAAAAAAAAAATAAAAAATCGAATGAACGTATGCAGACTAACCAGTAAGAAGAAAATTAAGTCGACTTGAAAAATGTATGTAATTGATGCCTTAACAAGAAATTTTGAAAAAAAATTAAGTACTCAATCAACAAAAAGTCTTGAACCAAAATATGTGTATTTATTACGGAATTAAGAAAACCAAAATATTGCTACATATAACCCATCCAACAAAAAAAAAAATGATTAACGTAATACTCTCGTAATTCCATATGTATGTATTCTTTGAAACTTGTTTGCATTTGAATTTAGAAATTGTGAAATTAAGGATTTTAAAGTTTCTTCTTCGTCTTTATATACTTACAAGAAGAATTGCATAGGTGCATAAATTTAAGGCTGATGTTATTTCATAAGTGTATCTACATATACATATGTACATATGTATGAATTATCGTTATACAAAAAATTTACTGTTGGTACAGTAGACACTCGCTAGCTTGGACGTTGTTGTGGTGCAACAAAGGTGCGCGCCAACAGAAGTTGAGCTTAAGCAGCGAAAAAAAAACCTAAAGCTCCGATTTTTTTTTTTTTTTTTTTTGTAGAGAAAGTGCAAGTTATCGCTGTACGACTGTACCAATGTTTGTTTAAAATAAGGTAGCTTAAGTAAGCTTTAAATATCGGTTATTGCTGGAATGAGAGGTAAAGTATTTTCATGAAGTTCGCTCGAGTATTTTAATCGTAAAATTTATTGAGCATAAAATGAAAAAAGTGTACTCGAAAAATTAAGAACATTTTTTATGCATAGCTTTCATAAACCAAAATATAATTACATATTAAAGATCCGAAATTGGCACTCTAAATGTTTGTGGTACTCACTCAGTCAGCACACTTGTATTTAAAGGTGAATTTTTTTACCAAAAAAATTGCCATTCCCTATGCATTCCAAACACGTAAAATTTTATTAATTACAAAAATTAGATTTTGCAAGCAAACAAAATTTCATATAAATGTAGTCACTTTGGAAGCAAAAGAAAAGTATATACAAGCGAAAATGACAATCTGAGGCAAAACCACCCTAACTTTCACTCTCTCTGTCCTGGAGAGTGGAACAAATATGAATTCTAATGAAGAAACTATCAAAAGTCCTTGAGACTTTAGTTCGCAAATTGTTCTTCGATAGAAAGTTCCTTCGACTTTTTTACCGTTTTGTTCTTTGCCGGAATGTTCCGAAGACGTTTGTTCCAATTTCGATCTCTATATAATTCCCGTTGGGAACGTTCTCGAATGTTTTGTTCTCACTTTCGTTTTTGTAAAAACACTCCCTAAGTTTTTGTTCTCATTTCGGTTTGGGTTTTTAAGCGTTCTTGGGAACAAAACTACGGGAACCACATTTCATTTCGATCATAACCTTGTTCTCGGTTTCTTAAAAAAAAGTTAATTTCTTAAGAGAAATTCGTGAGCACAAGAAAAACTGGTGAATTAAAAATAATATAATAAACTTCAACGAGTGAGCTAAACATAAGAATTCCCTGGTATTTATGAAATATTGACACCCAAATTTTACGCTTGAGAAAGTGGAAAAAATGCGACCAAAAAACCATGAAAAAAATTTAATCAGGGCCGATTCCATGTGAATAAATCGTTTCCATAATTTAACATGCAAAACAAAAACAACGTTTAGTAATGTTTGTTCGTGTGAAATTCGCGATGGGCCGATTATGAATTTCGTTCCCAGCTTTTCACGAGCGCAGCGCAAGCATAAGAACAACTCTTGAGCCAAAAATAGATCGACACTTCCCTTGAAAAATGATCTCCTTACAAAAGTGCGAAACATAAGATTGCAAGAAAAAATATTAAACAAGGAGACTAGTACTTTAAGGTGGGAAAATGGGCACATTAAGGGCAAACGGTCAACTTAAGGACGAAACATTTGAATGATGCTAAAAAGGGTGTTGACAGGGTTTGGGTAAATAAAACTCGCTCGTGACCGAAAATTTACTTAAAATCAAAGTGAATATAATGCATGTATGAGGGCGGGTCGATTTTTTTTTTACTATTCGCGTATAGCATAGGAGGATTCAACGTGTAATTCTAAGCAAATTGGCCATGGGTCCAAACTAAATTTGGAGTTCGTCAAATGGCGAAAATGGGTTTCGTAGAAAATGGGAAAATTTTCACTGTTACGCCCTCTGGTGGAAGTTTACGGAAAAAGTGAAGTGCAAAAATGAATTCTTCATACCAAAAAAAAAACCTATGCGTAGCCTGGTTTTGTACGAAATTTAAACACTTCTTTACGATACTACAGCAAAATGCTAAGAAACCTATTTTCGCAATTTTGCAAACTCCAACTTGATTTGAGACCCATGGTTTCGTCGGAAAATTTGCTTAGAATTACGCATAGCCGAAAAAATCTCCCAAATAAATTGACCCGCCCTAATATATGTAGGCATATGTAAGAAAAAATCGTGCGAACCGAATAATAAAATGTTCGTGGCGATTCATTATTATTAGTAATGGAAAAAAGCAGATCCCTAGAAGCGAAACAAATACTAAGGGCCAGTTGCTCAATGCCTGGTTAACACTAACTACAGGTTAATCATCGTTATCGACGTTTTCGACATCATGCATAAAACATGTGGTCGATAAAGCAGTCGTTGTATTTAACCGGAGTTTCTACCTCCGATTTATGCTAATCAGACATTGAACAACCGGCTCTAAGGCGCAAGCACAAAAACCAGCGCTCGAGAAATTTCAGAAAAAAATTTAAAAGAATATGAAAACTATGCTTGCAAGACATGGATGCTAAAGCACTGTTTTTTTCTGAAAACTTAAGACATAACGCGCTTCCTCTCGTTAATTTTTTCGCAAAATTGTGTGAATTTCCGAGTAAAATTCTTACTTGGAGTCAGCCTTAGAATGCATTAGTTAAAATTACATTTAAAATAAGCCTATGTATGTACACATGTATGCATATGTGTATGCTTTGATATTTATTAGCAATACATGTACTTATAAAATTATATACATATACTTAAACTTAGTTATATATTTTGCCAAAAAAAAAATTTAAGAAAAAAAAATTAAAACTAATTATTTTACAAGAGTGCTTCTTTTGCTTAGTCAAATTGTTAATTGAACAATTACTTATACATATATACATACATACATATATGCAAATGTATACAGTTAAAGCAAAAATGTACTTATGTACTATGTATTAATTGCGTTGCTTTTACTTCTGTACTCCAACCTATTTACAAACCTACATAAATACACACATATATACATACATACATTTAACACAAATATACGTAGCTAATTTAAAAAAAAAAAAACTAAAAGTATAAACAAATTCAAAATGTATTTGTAAGCTTATAACCTCAACTTAATTAAAAATTTAAGCGAAATAAAAAACCAATTCAACCAACAGTTAAACACAATGCCAAGCAAAACAATTACATACATAAATACAAACTTACAAAAAATAGTTACGTTATGCGTATATACATACATACATACATACATATACTATATGTAATCCGTTATGCGTTGCGGTAACTGTAACCGCCTAATTTATCTAGTCCGCTTTTTTCTCACAATGTTGTTGCAATATATGAAAGTTTTTACCATAACTTTTTTTTTTTTGGTTTTTTGGTTTCTGTATTTTTTTGTTGCTTACTTTAACTGCTAAGTTTGACGCGCTTTTAGATTTTAATGATTCAGCAATTTACTGTACAACTAAATCTAAAAATCTGCGACTAACAAATATTGTAGTTTTCACGTTTAGTTGTAGTTCTTTTTCCAAATGGTGTAGCATTACGAAAATTCGAATAAACTATTTTTATAAAAAAAATAAATGTTTTTTAAAGATGCATTTATTTTGAAGAGCATAAAACAAAGGTACAGTATTTTTTTTCTTTTTGCAAATATTCAACAATTTTTATTGAGATTGGGGCCGTTTGGGCCAAGTTCCTACGTAATTTACATTTGGTAGAAGTAATTCCGGTGTTTCCACTATAAAAAAAATTTTCGTAAAGACCTCTGAGAGCAAGGCTGCTTCTATCTTTCCACGTCCCTTGGTACATATTGCAATATTCCCCGATTCTGGCGTGAACTTTCTTGGTTGCTGGAGATGAGTGTCATTTTTTTTTTCAAACATTCCCAAAACCGTGCGCGATTAAATGTTGACATCTTCTACCCTTAGATTTTCACTAAGCTTCTCTTCTCCTTCGCGGAGATAATGAAGTTTATGGCATACATAATCTTAAAAAAATCACCTTGAATCGAAATGGATGCCCAATTACTGCTACCTATCGCAAACGCCATTGATTCTTGGCTTCCTCACCACGTCGAATTGAATGTTGAACTGAGAAAAGTGCGCGCTCATCGGCATAATGAATTTTATTAGTTACTAATAGAAAATATAAAAAAAAAACAAAAAACATCCATTTGCAGCTGGCATTTGTACTCATCGAATGTAATAATTAAAGCATAATCTATGCAAGCGGCTTTTAGTGGGTGGAATTCCGTTGCTGCCCACAAATTTTGCTGCCCGGAAAAGCAGTCATATTCACAAACCGGATTTGGCCAGTAAGCAAAAAGGTGGGCGAGCAAAATACTACGATTGCATTAATGAAGTGGAATCATGATTTCATTAAAAAAAAACATTATACACAGCACGTACTTCAGGTGTATCCTTCTACGATTCATTTAATCGTGTCGTATAAAAGTCGCATCAATTGTATTAGGGTTTAAAACTGCACTTGAACTTTTCTTCAGAAATGAAATCCTTTAAAGTTTCTGCGCCTTCAGCGGCAAATGAAAGGTTGTCGAAATCAAGCAGAGTTTAGCTTTTAACCTGCTTTGAGCTGAAAAGATTTCATTGACTACACCGAACCCAAGTTGGCAACTTGTAGTCTTGGTTCCCACAGGTCACAGAGACATTCCAGGTAGAAGCGCCGCAGAAGGAGACTGTTTGATGGGGCTGCATGGAAAGGATAGATTTTCGCCGTCCAACGATTTCTGACGTAGTTGCAGAGACGAGATTCGCACGACGGCAATGGGTCTGTTAACATTACATTTGTTTTTTTTTTTGATTTTTTTTTAGAATTTGAAAAAATGTTTAAACAAATCAAACACATGAAGTGTGAACCCCATCCGTTTTGGTATGGAACATCCCATATACAAAACTGAGTTTTTTTATGTATTCGGAAGATAAGATTTTTGGTTATGGAGAAATAGTTTGTAAAATTTTAAAGTTAAATAACCATCATAGTTTTATTTTTTGAAGATTTATTCGACCAAAATCGGGGACCGAGAATAAAACTAAATGCCGTTCTCGTAGTTTTATTTTCAAGAACACTTCAAAACCAAAACCGAAATGAGAACAAAACTGTCTAGAACGTTCGTAAAGGGAATTATACATATAAGAACAAAACTCTGTGGAACGTTTCCAACGAGCACAAAATTCGAACAATACTTTCGGGAAAATTCTAATCTTAGGGAATAAAATGGGAACAAAAGTCTCCGGAACGTTTTGGCAAAGAGAAACGGGAACAAAAGTCTAAGGAACTTTCTCTCGAAAGACAATATTGTAACTATATAGCCTCAGGAACTTTCTGACAGAGAACGAAACTGGAACAAATCTTCTTGAATCTTGAAATGTTTGAAAATTAAAATTAGTCAAAAAAGAACTGAAAGATAATTATGGAAATTAAGTCAACGAAACACCAACTTTTCTTACACAGCAAATGAAAAATTTTTCCATAAATGGGCAGTCCAACTTAATGACAAACGATCTGTAAGTTGAAATAATCCAGCTTTCCTCTAGCTTAGAATTAAGAATCACCGTTCTCATTCAAAACGATTTTTCATCCCAACACGCAGATGCCCCTTTCAGTCTTAACGTAAAGTTCGCAAAATCTTTGTTATCTAGCAGAACGTTACCCAGACTTTTGTTATTATTTGATGCTTCTCGAAAAAGTTTTCGATACATTCGTTCTTATTTTGTTCTCATTGGAAACGTTCCCAAAAGTTTCGTTTTCATTTCTTCTTCGAAATTTGTTCTTTGCAGAAACGTTTCCGACCCTTTTGTTCTTAGTTGTTCCCCGTTCAAACTACTCTCAATACTTTTGTTGCCATTTGGCTCTATGTGGGAACGTTCTTGCCATCACTTTTTGTGCTCGTGCAGAACTAAACCAAAACTGAAACGAAAATACATGGAAAGCTTCAAAGCCAGCGGCAGGTTTATATATCAACCGATTTCCAAATTGAAAAATAAAATACGAGATTCCATTTTTTATTATCGATAATTCTGGGAGTTGCAGCAGCAAAATGACAAAAACTTAATTTCCCTGTGCATTTTTTGACCATCCTAATGTAAATATGTATGTATACATATAAGTGCAGTATACGTATACATATGTATGCAATTGAAAATAAGAAATTTCCGAGCGCAGTGTCAATTGTTCTTATCGAAAACAATAATTAAAGCATAAGTTATGCAAGCGCTTTTTAATAGGCGGAATACGGTTTCCGCCTAAATGGAAAAGTGGAAATATTCGCACATCGTGTATAGCAAATAAACGGAAGTCGCCAGTGGGCGGGGAACATTCACGATTAAGAATTTTAGACTCATATAAAAAAAGGCATGCACATGCTTACTTTCGGAAATAGGCCGACCGCCGCTTCTGCATGCACAATCTGTCATGCTATCAATAACGACCAAGGTTAGAATATCCTCCAACGATTGATTTAATCGTTTCGTATAAAAAGGGTATACAAGGGTGAGGATCGAAAAGTTCCGCTCGAACTTGTAGGCGACACGGTCATACTACTAAGTTCTTTAGGCTACTGCGCTGCATCGATAAAAATTAGGCTACTTCTGGCGTTGCTTAAATAAGTATGATGTCAAAATCAAAGCAAAGTTTAGATTTACGACTGCCGGAAGCTGAAAAGCAGCGACTAGCTTCATTAAGCACTGCCAAGCCGGTGGTCGCATTACAAGAAACTGAGGAGGCGGAATGTGGTAAGTGAAGATGAAAAAGCGCCAATGACTATGCGCTTCTAAAACCACTTGAACCTAAATCAAATATTTGTGTCCTGGGCACTTTGACAAGTTCTAACACTCAAATAACTTGTCGTTCTCATACTATTTAGTCGATCTGCCAGTGCAAAGCCAAGACACTACTAAATATCTCTTCATTGCTGGATTTTATATGGGCGTCGTAATGCCAACGCGCTATCGCTTCTTCTACGTTCTTTATTCGCTCATCGTCAACATGTTGTGTACAATTTATTTACCCATCGGCCTGACGCTCATCTTCTTCACTATCAAAGCAGAGGAGGTGAATATCGGCAACCTGCTCACTTCGCTGCAGCTCACTTTCGACGTATACGGCGGTTCTACCAAGCTCGTAATTATGGCCTTCATGTTGGTAAAGCTGCGTGCCACATACGTGCTCACGCAGCGGCTGGACAAACGTTGTCGTGCCGCAGATGAAGTCACTGAACTGTACAAATTGGCGTGTTTCGGAAAAAAAGCTATCATCCTTTTTTTCACCATCTTTCTCAGCTATTCGGCCAGCACCTTCCTCGGCTCCATTGTTATGGGTCATCCGCCGTATGCGCTGTATTTCCCCTTTCTCAAGTGGCGTCGTTCAAAGCCCGAATTTCTGATCGCGTCAGTACTTGAATTCATCATGATAGACTTCGCTTGCTTACAACAGACTGTAAATGACGCCTATCCGGTCATCTACATTAACATTCTGCGTACTCATATGAAAATTTTGCTACTACGCGTTGAGAAGTTGGGCACTAATACTGCGCTAACATTGGATCAGCATCTTAGGGAGCTGAAGTTGTGCATTAAGGACCACCAGTCGTTGATCGAGTAAGTTTCGATTTGTAGTTATGACAATCCCACAGATATCATTACGTGTTTCGAACGCAGGCTTTACGACGTCATTGCGCCCATCATTTCAGTGACGATTTTCATACAGTTTATGGTGACGGCCTGTTGCATCGGCACAACTCTCATCAACATTGTCATCTTCGCGAACGAGTTCTCATCGCGCATTGCATCCTGCTTTTACATATTAGCCGTGACGGTGGAGATCTTTCCTACCTGCTATTACTCGCAATGCCTCATCGATGATAGCAATCAGCTGTCGGATGTGATTTTCCATTCGAATTGGATCGGTCAAAGCAAAGAGTACCGCCAGCTGTTGATTTTTTTCATGCAACGTGCCCAGCGTCCGATGTATCTGACTGCAGGCAAATTATTTCCGGTCACACTAAGTAGCTTTCTCAGTGTAAGTGTGCTAACGGTGGATGAGGGTTATTAAGAGAATCTGCAAAAAGGGTATCAACTCACGAACTCCTCTTTTCAGATTGCTAAATTTTCATTCTCCCTGTACACTTTGATCGACAACATGAATTTAAAGGAACGTTTGGTCATGAAATGAAGCCGTCGTAGAAGTGGAACAAGAGCATTTCATAAGCTTTTGCAGGTGAGCTCGTTACATCACTTCGTACCTGTATTAAGACATAGTCACTAGTGTAGAAAATATTTCGGCGTCGCAAATATGTACAATCTCGCTTAAAAAAAATATCTAAATTCCGCATTGAATGCCTAGGGACACTTTCAATAAATTTAATAAACTTGTCAGCAACTCTGCACCTGAGAGATGTCTAAATTATTTAACCAATGCGCTCAAGTGTGTGAAGGATTCAAGCTTTTTAAACTAACAACGGAACATACGACAAGCCGAGAAAAACTCTACAAATTAATTATTCTCTTTCGACACCTGAAAGGAAGATCAACTTATCTAGTAGTCAGTTCGAAAACGGCCCATTTAAGAATTTGATAGAAGAACTCCTATCTCAACCAAGTTCTGAAGTAGGGCGTTCTTTAAAAGTTTTCTGACATAGTGCGTTTTTGAACTGGCTGCAGAGATAGGTTGATCTTCCACTCAGGTGTCGATTTGTTAAAAAAAAAATTCTAACGCGAAGTTTTGCGTGAAATATGGACGAAAGTATTGAGAAGCGTATGCTTATCATTTATAAAGGAAGCTATAGAAATGATTACCGCTCTCAAGCACCTTCTCTTTGATAGCCTCCCCGTGGAAGATGAAAGACTCTCGAGATATGGAAATTTGGAAATTGTCTCAGAAATGTTAACCGCAACGAACAAACCCTGAACGAGTTCTGTGTCTATGAGTAACGGTTAAATTTTCGCGACAGTTGAAACCCATAAATGTCGAAGCAGGCATAACCCGCCCGGACTGTTGCTGCCTTGGGCACTGCTGTTCTCTTGGACTAATCCCTGCGTATCTATAAAAATGCACTGACTTAATTGTATATATTGTGATACCCTTAATTCTTTCCAAATTGACGTGCCTTCTGGGGCCTTTGAAGTACTCTTACTGGTATCCTGCGTTACAACTGAGGATAGAGTCCGTTTGAATTACGAGCCCTGTAGGACTGGAGATCCTACCTCCTAAGAGTTTTATAAACAAATTGCATTGCTATGGCTAAATTTTGATGACAACACTGTGACGACGCTAAAATTACACAAAAAACGCCGAGACGTAAAATTAATTTTAAGTAGTATGTTACGGGTCTGTATACCGAATGAAAAAAATTCAAACTTTAACATGGTCATACGGTAATGTACGGTATGGCGTATGAGTAACAGTATTTCCTGCTAGTATTTCATACAAAAAATTATTGCACATTCACTTAACCCTTGTAAACTTGTTTATTTATCCATCGATTTTCATCGTTAGTAGTGTTTAAGCCGCAAAATTTTGAAAGCCGTTTTTTTTCTGTTCGCAAAGCTCTAGAAAGGCCGTACCGATTTTTTCGAAATTTCGGAATCTACTGCAGACTTTCCAAGGATGGTTATAGGCTAAAAAAAGTTTCGATATAGAAAGGGGGCGTAGCACCTCCCAAACAAACCGAATTTTTCAAACTGCATATATTTGTGGTAGAGGACTAGAACTGGGTATGGGGTATATACATATATAAGATCAATTCCATACTCATGGAGAAAAATCCGCATGGATGGAGAATGGGGCGTGGCACCTCTCATATAAACCGAACTTTTCATATTGCATATCTCTGGAAGTGTTCATGGTAGACTGTAAGCATTTATAAATCTCTTTAGTTTGACACCCACATGTCAACATTTCATTTACTTTATCAATTTNTATATACATATATAAGATCAATTCCATACTCATGGAGAAAAATCCGCATGGATGGAGAATGGGGCGTGGCACCTCTCATATAAACCGAACTTTTCATATTGCATATCTCTGGAAGTGTTCATGGTAGACTGTAAGCATTTATAAATCTCTTTAGTTTGACACCCACATGTCAACATTTCATTTACTTTATCAATTTAACTGAGTTACAATTTCCAAATAGGTGGCAGCCAGCCTCAAAAATATTTCCAACAGTTATCTTTCTTAAACCTCTTTAATTTGATACCTATATTGTAATATTTTTTTTATTTTATCAATGTAAATTTGTCAAATTTTCAAACAGATGGCAACCCTCCTCAAACATCTTTTTGGCAGTAAGCCTTCTTAAAACTCTTTGGTTTGACACCCACATGGCAATATTTCATTTATTTTATCAATTTGGCCGAGTTAAAATTTTCAAATAGGTGGCAATCCTCGTCAAAAATACCTCTAACAGTTATCTTTCTTAAATCTCTTTAATTTGATACCTATATTGTAATACTTTATTTATTTTATCAATGTAATTTAGTTAAATTTTCAAACAGATGGCAACCCTCCTCAAACATCTTTTTGGCAGTAAGCCTTCTTAAAACTCTTTGGTTTGACACCCACATGGCAATATTTCATTTATTTTATCAATTTGGCCGAGTTAAAATTTTCAAATAGGTGGCAATCCTCGTCAAAAATACCTCTAACAGTTATCTTTCTTAAACCTCTTTAACTTGATACCCATATTGTAATAATTCATTAAATTTATCAATATAATTGGGTTAAAAAATTTTAAAATAGGTGGCAACCCCCCAAATTTGTGTATATCATTGGTTCTGGTATTATACCGAATAATATAAATAAAATATTATTCAAATCGGTCAGCCGCTCTTGAGTTTTGATGACCGTGTCATACGAACACAACATTTATATATATATAGATATACATAGAAGATGTCCAATGTCTGCTTTCAATTTTAATCTTGGACCACAACAAAAATTCCACATTGTACATTCGTGAATGAACTTTGAGTTTCTCGATTGCTTTTACAATTCCTTTGAGTAATTGAAAAAACTAAAGTACTCTCGCAATTCCAGGTAATGGAATTGAAAAAAAAATCAATTACATTTTCAATTCCTTTCAAAGGAATTGGAAAAAAAGATTACATTACGAGCACGTAATTTATTCCAATTACAAGGAAATAGAATTTAAAAAAAAAAACAATTACATTTGAAATTACTTCAAGGAATTGAGGAAGTAATCGATCCCTTTGCTGCGGACTGAAAGAATTGATTCCTAATTACAATTCCTTGTAATTTGTAATTGAGAGTAATTTAATTCCTAAAGGCATCATTACGACCCCGCTCTGCTCACCGAGCAATCGTACGATGCTCCCAAGTTCTACTGGCAGTGTCGAAATCTTTCTTCTTGATCTAGCTACTTCATCCGGTATAATTCCGCCATGGGACAGAATAAATGCAACATTGTTTCGAGAAAAGAAAACGCTATAAACTTGTCTTTTCGTTCGCTGAAATAATGAAGTTTGTGGCATACATAATCTTAAATCAATCAGCTTGGATCCATTGATTCTTGGCTTCCTCACCACGTCGAATTGAATGTTGAACTGAGAAAAGTGCGCGCATATCGGCATAATGAATATTATTAGTTACTAATGGAAAATTAAAAAAAAAAACAACGCAGCTGGCATTTGTACTCATCGAATGTAATAATTAAACCATAATCTATGCAAGCGGCTTTTAGTGGGTGGAATTCCGTTGCTGCCCACAAATTTTGCTGCCCGGAAAAGCAGTCATATTCACAAACCGGATTTGGCCAGTAAGCAAAAAGGTGGGCGAGCAAAATGCTACGATTACATTAATGAAGTGGAATCATGATTTCATTAAAAAAAAAAAAAAAAAAAACATTATACACAGCACGTACTTCAGGTGTATCCTTCTGCGATTCATTTACTCGTGTCGTATAAAAGCCGGGTCATTTGTATTTGGCTTGAAAACTGCACTTGAACTTTTCTTCAGAAATGAAGTCCTTTAAAGTTTCTGCGCCTTCAGCGGCAAATGAAAGGTTGTCGTAATCAAGCAGAGTTTAGCTTTTAACCTGTTTTGAGTTGTAAAGCTCTCATTGACTACACCGAACCCAAGTTGGCAAGAAATCTTTAAAGTCATATAGCAGCAATTTGTAGTCTTGGTTGCCACAGATCATAGAGACATTCCAAGTGGAAGCGTCGCTGAACCTAACTACTTTAGTGAACTCTGCAAGCAATGCGAATAGATCACGGTCGCTACAGTATCTCAGCCATTGTCCAATTCGCACAGTAGTTGGTACTGTAACAGGACGCTGTTTGAAGGGTTTTGCATGGAAATAATGGATTTTCACCGTCTAACGATTTCTGACGTAGTTGCAGAGATGAGACAACTCCGACAATCTGTGGAACATTAATTATAACAGCATATGGTTCACTCACTTCGTCTCTTCGGCATGCAAATGCCCCACCGATTCCAATTGCTTTACCACCAACCTCTACTCTAACGTGTGTTTACCGTTATCGTGTGTTTGAAAGTAGCTTTAACCGATAGCTATGCCTGGCCTATACCTAAAGCACAGCGAAACCTTGATGCCGGACGGAGTGTACTTTGACCCAGTACTACAATGAACAGCAGTACTACAATGAACATTACTCAACAGCATTCATCTGCGTCGCGCATTGAATATTCTTTTATCCCATTGAAATGGATACTCAATTACAATTACTGATTACTGCTCTCTTTTTAGACCAAATAGAATTTTTAACTGTCAGAAATGTCCGCATGACAACATAATGAAAGTTATTAGTTAATACATATTTACATTAGGGTGGTCCTATATTTTTTCTCAATGGGGGCCCGAAATTATTTATTGGTTCACATTTACTGGTGTCGCCAGAGCTGTATTTGTATGAAGAAAATTACTCACACATATGGCGTTCATTAAAGTGTGGAAGCGCGAGATCTTTTTTAAAAAAATTTTCAGTGTAAAGCGTACTGTATGTTGTGCGTTGTAATAATTATTAAACGAATGGCGGAATATTACTTGCAACGCCATTTTTGTAACTTGCCACCAAAATTTTTTGGAAAACTTCAAAGAGGATATAGAAAATGATTGATTTCCAATCTAAATTCAATATAAATCCCTGGCAGCATCACATCGCCTAAAGTTGATAGGATTGCAGACACTTTTATGACGTCGGATTGCAGAAAAAAGAAAATTCGCGACTTTCAGGGAAAATATCAACAAATGGCCGGGAAACTTCCATTGCCCATTGTGAGTGTTGGCCGTAGGGTTAGTCCAATGTTATATGAGTAACAGATGTGCCGACTTTTTATATGATAATTTAATTATTAATTCTGTTTTCGCGTAAGTTTTTTCACAACCCGCTCAGCCAAGTACTTAGTTTTGCAAAAATTAAATACTCCCTTTCTTATTTAAAGCTACTCAAAGCAAAGGAGCAAAAGTGTGAAACTTTTCATTTGCAGGGGCATGTTGTTTAGTCACTCTACTCTACAAAAGCAACTACATCTATGTGTCTTCTGAAAACTTTCTACTTGATTCTCCTCTGCGCAGCTTTACAACCCCTCAAAGCGCTCCTTTACACCCATGTTGTTAATAAAACTGTAGAGCGTAAATGAAAATTTAGCGATCTGCAAGAGAAGTTCATAAGTGACGTCTGTAATGGAAAGACCCTTCCTCTATGCCACTCCTACCCACCCTGACAAAAGTGGTCAAATTGATAGGAATTAGCTTCCCAGCCAGCAGCTCCATAGGTTTCTGGGTGTGTTGTGTGAAGATCACCAACATTTTGCGAAAATCCTCATTTTGATCTACCCAGCGGCCATGAAAAATGGTATTAGCCAGACTATTACTATCGTCCAGCAGGCTTTGGCCATAATAGCACAGAGGGTAGACCTCCATGAGCAAGGCAACAACATAACACAAGTGGCCGATGCGTGCAGAGTTGTCCACCGCAAAGATCATTATATTGAGTAAAGTGCAACCAACCATCAGCGAAGTGGTCATGAACTGTAGAAAATAGGTGGTGGAGATAATCGGATGCACGATATCGAACAGCCTGTAAGAAGAAGAGGCGCCCATTAGAACTCTATTCTATGAAAGTAAGCCAACCACTTCCACTCACTTCAGCAGCGATTTGTGATCCCTTATGCACATCTTAAGGTCTTCATAGTTCTCTTCCCGAGAGCGTTCTGGATTAGAGCCGAGTTTCTGTAAGCGCATGAGCAGCGTCTTCATGTGCGCCCGAATTATACAAACATAAATCGGAGCATACGAGTCGGTTATAGCCTCCTCGGCACACAATCCATCCATGAGTATAAATTCCCAGAGCGCAGCCCATACGAATTGCCATTTTGATTTGCGCCAATCCACTACCGGATTGTAAATATCGTAGGGCGGCCGTCCTTTCAGCGTTGCTCCCAAAAAAGTGCTTGTCGAATAGATTAAATTGCAAATTAAAATATAAACCAGTAAACGATTACCCTGGCGTACGACTTTGCGTAATACTTCGATCTCGTCCTCATCCTTACAGCGCGCGTCCAACTCAGACATTATAGCTTCGCCAGCGCGCAATTTAGGCAGCTTGAATGCCATTACACATAGTTTGATGGCGCCGACGAACGATGCAATGCTTACCTGCACCGAAGTGAGCAAGTTGCCGATCTTGATGGTCGAGTAGTCCAGCTTGAAATAGGATAGCACGAAAGCGGCGGGTAGGTAGAAGGTTATGAGTCCGAGGGGAAGAAGCGCATAAAGGCAATAGAGGAATTTATATTTTTCTGGCATAAGTACACCAAGTGCCATAAAGGAGCGAAAGAGATACGTGAGCCCATCCTTCGAATGGATGTCGTGTACGGCACCGTAAGGACGCACTTCATTTTCTTCTTGCGCCGAAGATTCTCTTTTGCTGACAGGAGTGCGCGTAGCCCTCTCGAATTGAAGGCGTATCAGTTGGGCGTTGCTTAGAACTGGCTCGGCAGGTGGTTGCACCTCGGCAACAATGACCTTTTCGGGGCGAAGGCCTTGAAAAACCAGCTTCCTTAGCTGGCGAGGTAAAAAGTTGGCCATGTTGACTAAATCCTGTAAATAGCAAACTAAAGTTAAGAAAATACTGAATTTATCAGATAACCTAGTGCCCAATATTAATTTTAAGATCCCGCCCTACTGGAAAGAAACCATTTAATCGAAGTTTGGCCCACAATTTTTATTGTTTAGAATTAAGAAGATTTTCATGAAGAGACTACTGCTGCTTGCCATTATTCCAGCCCCATTCGCTCCCTAATGCCCATTTTCTTGATCAGCGTATACAATGAGAATGAGAATTTCGCAATCTGTGTAGAGACAGGGTTTTAATTATACATACATATCAAACCTCAACATTCTCGCATACTCACACTCAGAAAGCTGCCCAATGTTATGGGAAATATCTTGCCGGCATTAAGTTCCATCACGTGCTGAGTGCGCTGCATGAAGAAAACCATCATTTTCCTAAAACGCACGTCCTGTTCTATCCAATTTGCGTGAAAGATCTGCTGCGATAGGCGTTCGCTATCGTCCATGAGACACTGCGCGTAGTAGCAAAGCGGAAAGATCTCTACCACCACGGCCAGTATATAGAAACAGGAGGCGATTTGTGTTGAGAACTGATCGGCGAAAACGAAGATATTGATAAGCGTAGCGCTGAGTATGGTGGCGGTTATCATAAATTGGATGAAGATCGTCACAGAAATTATAGGCGCAATGATGTTGTAGAGTCTGCAAGGGCGGGAGGTTACGAATGCATCCAGGGGGGCAAACAAACTTACCCCAGTAGATTCTTGTGATCCACAATGCAAAGTTTCAGTTCTTCCAAATTCTGCTCCGCATTCA
The DNA here is from genome assembly GCF_001687245.7 of Rhagoletis zephyria. Lineage (NCBI taxonomy): Eukaryota > Metazoa > Arthropoda > Insecta > Diptera > Tephritidae > Rhagoletis > Rhagoletis zephyria. Next base: position 36,331 of record NW_016158666.1, read on the forward strand.
GTTCTGCATTCGTGGCCAACTTCCTTAAGCGTATCAATAAAATGTTCATATGCGTGCGTAGTATACACACATAGATGACCGCATAAGAGTCGTCTACCACTTGCTGAAAGCAAGCCACGTCCATGAGTGCGAACTCAATCAGCGACGCTACTATGAACTCTAGTTTCGATTTGCGCCAATCGAGGAACGGATTGTACAACGCATAGGGTGGACGGCCAAAGAACACCGAGCCGAGGAAAGTGCTGGTCGCATAGCTCCAGTAGGACATGGCAAAGAGCACCACGAAACGATTACCCTGACGCACAATCTTACGCAACTCGCAAATTTCATCCTCATCGCGGCAACGCGCATCCAAGCGATCCATAAACGCATTAGCGGTACGCAACTTTGGCAGCAGAAAAGCCATAACAACAATTTTCACCGAACACCCAATCACATTGATGGCGACCTGAATGGAGGTGAGCAGGCTGCTGGGTTCCAAGTCTGCGGCAGACATGGTGGCATAGCTGAAGACGAAGGACAGTGGCAGCCAAATGGTGACCAGCACATGTGGAATGAGCGCATAGAGCGCGTAGAGCCACTTACGGCGGGCGGGCATGTAGATGCCGAGCACGCGAAAGCCGCTGAAGAGATAGTTCAGTGCATGCACGGTGCGTACCGAAGGCGTTGCTTGGACGTTTGACGCGGCTGTTAAAAACGCAGCGGCGATGAAGGAAATTTGAGTAGAACGCTTCTATATGATTACTTACCTGAACGGACGCCTCCAACATTGTCGTACCGCAACTGGCGGCTGTTGCACGGAGCTTCGGACATTGGTGCGACCACGATGAAGATTTTTTAATTAAGACTGTAAATGCTGCCACACGCGTTTGCATTTTTATAGACGAAATTCGCGAGTGGTTGTGGTTGAGCTTGCGAAGGGAATTGTTAGCACTTTTGAAAGTTCATGAGGTCAAGTAAAAAAGTTTGGGGTTGTGGCAAAGAAACAAGAGACCAATGCACCGAAAGAAATAGTCGCGCTTGGTGCCCCATGCAGAATTTCTCTTTAAAATGTTAACTTTCTTTATGGTTTACGGCAGCTCAAAAATACTTATCGTATTCACGATTTAGCGGAATATATACGTACATATATACATATGTTTTTTTCTAATCATCAATTCAACTTTTTCAGTGTAGAATTCTTAGCACTTTGACAATAAATTAAAAATTAATTTTTGCTGTGACGAGAAACTTTCTTATGCCAAGTTTCTTTTTATTAATAGCCACAACTTTGAACACACGTGAATTTGAATTTGAAGTGGTGTGAATGCAAAGTTTTGACCATGCAATCAAAGCGTTTTATTTGGCCCTTAAGAGCTTAATTTTAGTTGATACTTACTTACCGTTATACCGCTTAACTGTTGTTATGCTCTAATTGGTCTGCCAAATACCAGTCAATAACTCGAATGGTCGCACCTACGTTTGGCTTTTTATTATGTTATTACTTTCACATTAATTATTCCACGCATTTCATAATAATTTAGTCATAACTGTGAAAACAAAAACCTCATGAATACTCATATTACATTCATTATAATTTTTTATTTGCTTGCGACTGAGTGTGTTTATAAAGGGTGCATCAACAGAGATGGGCAATTAATTAGAGCATTTAATTGTCCGTTCATGCAGTTTTTTTTTTTAATACCGCCTCACTGCTCAACTTCCACTACCTCCAATAAAAGGTTTAATGGGGCAGACTACAATTACCTATTTGAGCGCAAACAAACAATGTAATAACCTGTTAATGAGCCTTAAAAAAATATACCTTGTTGTACTGAGTTTGATGATTGTGCGGATAAGAGCCGGGTGGTTGAGCAGATTCTGTCTGATAGGAGCACAAGCACACGGTGAGACTCAAAATGATTGGAAGTCGCTACTGCGATCACTGCTTTGAGTACAAAGCCTTCGGAAGCCTTAGAGTACAATTCCGCAACAAACTTTTCAGTCGTTCCGTGCTTTTCAGGCTTTCAGCTACACAATTCAGCTATTGCTGAAAGCTTGGAAATGCAACCGGAACTATATACTATATAAGATGGTTATATGTGCGTACTCCTTGCTTGGATTTGTATCAACCCAATCTAATTGTTCTTAAAAAAAAGTTGTGCATCCTTTCCTCGATAAAACCTAAAGGCCATGCTTTGAATTGCTTTCATCTTATAACGTAAAAGTGTACTCACTTCAATTGAAGAACCCTGTCCCTAGTTTACTGCTGAATTGCTCTATTTCGATAACAGAATCTTATGCATTAATAATGGCACTTACATATTTATTTACGATTGGCAAAGTTCGCAGTGAGAGTCAACTTGGGTGGTACAAGTAAAAACAAAACTTTTCTATGTACATGTCTATGTACATATGTGAGAACCTCAATCAATGCAGACATAAGAAGTTTAGCATTCTTAATTTCATTTGCAAAAGGTTTGCCGTTTTCACAACGGAGTGTAGACCCCCATTCGTCGGATAGCTTCCAATATTTGTACAGAAGATCGGCAATTAACTGTCAAATTTAAAGTTAAATGTCGAAAGTCAGTTAAATCCCCGCCGTGAAAGCGGCTCGCCCCAGGGAGTGCCGCTTAAGTGGAACTATGGACTTGACAACCGCGGCGTACCCAGTCAAAAACTAACAGTCCTGAGTCAGTGGAAGCTCAACTGTAGAAGTCTACGGTAGGACTTGAAAAACGGAGAGAAAGAAGTAGAATGAAATGAAGAAAAATTGGTAAATGGTGTTAAAAGGTGAAATTTGGTGTAAAGGTGAATTAAGCACCTCGTAAGGCGGATTCATTGTTCTAGTTCAGAACTTTTTTTTCTCTCTGGGAGAGAACGCTGCAACAACCACATGGATGAAAAGTGCTGAACTAGAACGATGAATCCGCCTTTAAATGTCTCTGCGTACGTTACGTGGTAGATGGTAATGACTCACATGCATAGGTAGATTAAAATATTTTCAAGAGAGCAAATGTCAGCTCCTGAACACAGCTAATATGTTTGGAATTTAATTCGAAGTTTTTAAAATTTTAGATTTAGCATTTTTGCTCAAATTGGCTGATGGTCTTTCTAATCCGATTGATTCCAACTCTTTGCTTATTCACAAGTTTAGTTTATCAAGTGAAGTCACATCAGATACATAATAAATTTGGGTGTTTTCGATAACTCCTTGAATTTAGAAAACCTCGATGAAAATTTTTCTATGACACAATTTATTACCAAAGAAGACTCTTCGGTGCCTCTTCTTCGTCTGGTTTTTCATGCAAGTCGAAATTGGATTTTAAATTTTTTAAGTTTGGGAAACATGTGTACTTTTAGAAAACACTTACCCAAATTCATAAAAAAAATTAAGAAGACTTTAACAGCTTCATAAATTGAAAATTTGTATGAAAATGTCACTCTAATTAAGTTTTTATGAACAAGGCCAAATATCTTTACCAAAAACTTTGAAAAACTCCAATGAGATCTATCATAATTATAACAGTTTTATTAGCGCCTTGAATCTTTACGTTCAAATTCAACTACTTGTAGCGATTGAGGGACTGGGTCCTCAATTAATACCGTGCCAAAATTATTGTTTTGGTTCCATCAATGAAACGGTGCCTTTGGTT
>NW_016158666.1:39990-57744 GCF_001687245.7 Rhagoletis zephyria
TTACATTTATAATAATAATGATAAATAAACCAGCGCTGCTCAAAATTTTTATATTGAAATGAAATCACAATACATCTGCAAAGTTTATGTGTACACTGAGATTTTTTTTATTTAAATAAAGCAAAAAAGTACAAGTTTATTTTTATTGTACGATTAGTGAATAAAAATTGTTAACAATGGGAGTATTTACATATGTGTGGAATAATACAGTGCCTTACGAAATGATAGCGACCTACTGGCTGAATAGTTCCAAAATTTAGTGCGAGGAGTCCTTGCACATAGTTACACCATATTGCAAGCTCAAATTTTACATTTTCCTTATAAAAGTCCCACTTTAAAGCGTTAATAAATGATTGCACCATTGAAGCAATATGCAATAAAATTTAATGACGATTGGGAGTTTCTCCAAAACTTAATTTATAATTTAACCTTTTTTGTGCGCTGCTGAAATGAAAATTGCAAAAACTACTTAGTCAGAGCTCCAACTTAGTGCCGATTACTGGAGTGGACAGTCCAGAGAATGAGAAGCGAGTCGCAACGATTTCATCAGCAACTAACCCGCAAGAACTTAAAAAAGGCGGCAGCCCGGAAAATGTGCTTAAAGTTGTTTCAGCACAGGAGGCGCGTCACGCTACCTTTTTGGCTCTCTTCGGCGTGCTAATGTCTGAGCGCTTCAAACCCCTTTTCCATCTCTTCTCCATCCTACCGTACTTTCTGATTGGCTGCTGGCTGCCTTTTTCACCATTTCCTTCATACAGCTCGCCTTCTCGGCGCTGAAAATCGGCATTTTTCTCACCTCTCTGCAAGCTGCGAATAGCAGAAGAGATCATGGGCAAATTGGATGCACGTTGTTGCACTGATGAGGAAATTGAGGAGCTGCGCAAGGTGAGACGCCAAGGCACGATGCATTTGTAATTGTCAATACTAGCACCTTCATTGGCGCGGCGGTGCAGGGTCGCGTACCATATGACCTGTACAACGCAGTGTTGAATTGGCGTCGCTCGAATTTGGAATTCATCATTTGTAGGATTTTGGGAGTATTTCCTCATGTCCGGTCTGAGTGCGCTCGAAGCTTTAACCGATGGCTATGCACCCATCAATATTTGCATCATCAGAGCACACATGAAAATTTTGCTCATACGCATTCAAAATTTGGGTGCCGATCCGGAATGTACTTTGGCGCAGAGCTACGATGAATTGAAAATGTGCATTAGGGATCATAAGCTTCTGCTAAAGTGAGTATTATCTAAACTAGGCGAATCAATACAGTTGAGAAATGTGGATTTTCTTTGTATTGCAGTCTCTTCGACATCGTGGCGCGAATCATTTCAATTACTCCCTTTCTGCAATTCATAGTCACCGCCATTATTTTAGGTTGTACTTTGCTCAACTTATTCTTCTTTGTTGTGGACAATCCATCGCATATTGGCTCAAGTTGTTTCGTGATCGCCGTTATCATTATGGAAATCTATCCGACAACAACTATCTGGCTAATGTAATATTTCATGCATGCTGGCCGGAACAGGATGAGGAGTTTCGCAAGTTGTTAGTGGTTTTCATGCAGCACACCCAGAAGCCCATGGAGCTGTTGGCAGGTAAACTGGTGCCGGTCAATTTTGCTACTTTCGTTCGAGTGAGTAAGATTACGAAATGCTGATTCTTTCAGATTGCGAAATTTTCTTTTACAGCTTTATCAATGAGATGGGCCTCAAAGAGCGTTTCGAGTGAAATATATCAAATCTCATGGCTTTATTGCCATCTTTTTTATTAGCCAGCAAGGATATAGTTTTGACGAAACACAGCACTGAATTACATACATACGTATTTATGCACAGTAGATTATATTTCTTTAGCGCCCCAGTTCAATTAAAGTTTTAAATAAAAATAGAAGAAGCATTGCAGTTGAATCTAGTCATTCATATTTAGGAATACAGGGAAAATTTAAAAAGATAAGAACTGGAAGCTGGATGAGATTTAAATAGCCCACCTCTTCTTTCCACAGATAATCATGCCAATACCAATGGACACCAAATCAACCTTAGATTAAACTAAACTGAATCCGATAAAGACAGAGTCTCTAGAGCTTTTTGATATGGTATTATAGATGGCATCTGGCAACGGAAAGCTGGTAACTGAGTTGCTATTTTGGCAACTACATTTTTGTAGTTGTGGGGTTTAAGGGCATGCTTAGAGATGTCTCGTGTCGTGGAGTTACATTTTTTCTTGAATTGATTTAAGAAATTGTACGTACATATCATTCCATTTCTTGTGCGTCATTTTATGTGAATTTTTCGTTAATTCTAAAAATGTATTACTTTTCTTGTGTAAATGCTAGAAACAGCATGTAAAGAGCTGTTCTTACTGACAAATTGTTGCAACTTGCAAGTAAAAATGTAGTCAGTGCACCTTCCCCTAAAAATATGTTGCTTTCTCAATTTTGCCAACTTTACAAATTTCATGCAAGTTTTTGTGTAAAGTGCTGTTAGACATGGCAAGTACAAAGGTTGTCAAACTCAAGAATTTCCAAAAGAGAATGCAGGAGCAGTTACAGCTTGCACGTAAAGTGACTTTCGAACGCACTTTTTATTTCTGAAAATCAAACTTCCCGATACCACTTTTTGTCTGGTTACACTGTAAACGCAGACAAGCCCACTTTCAACTATGTTACCAGACATTTTTATGCTTATAACAAAATTAATGACCAGAAAAATTTGCTAAACCTGTTAAAATGTGCACAAAACAGTCACAAAATATATAATACTTTAATACTTAAATGCTCCATATCAATTGAATAAATTAATTACACATATTTTTCATATTTTATTCAACACACGGCAACACTTGATTGTTTTAACAGCACTTGCAGCAAAACTTAATATTGCTAGTGCAGCTAGGAATGTTCGATATCGTATCGATTTTTCTGAATATCGATATTTCATCGCACGATAATCGATTTTTTGAATCGATATTCCAAGGTCGATATACCGAAGACATCGATACTATAGCCGCAATATCGATATTTAAGTTGAAATTTATTTTTCATCTTCAAAGAATTGTATGGAAAAATACTAAAGTAGGTTTAATCAATAGCTTGTGTGATTTATTTAGCTCTTAAGTTTGACAAACCGCTTGAGTCGACCGGCATGCCGTTTTAATCCTCAGTAAATATACAAGATGGAAGTAACACAATTAGTTGAGTTGATAAGCAGGTCTAATCTTCTATTCAATTGGAAGTAGGATTTTCAACATCGATTTTTCCAATATCGATATTGTTCAGCCCGATATATCGCCATATCGATTTTACATGCAATGAATTACATCGATTCATGATATCGATACTTTCTTAAATATCGAAGATTCCTAAGTGCAGCACGAGCAAGTTGAAATTATTTCTCAAAAGGGATTTGCATAATTTCAGTTGCAGTTACATCTTGCAATTTTTAGTTCCGAAAGTGATTTGTGCAAATCTGCAAAAAGGACTTTCTAGCTAGCACCTTAAGTAAAATTGCTACGAACTCTGTATCATTAACTAGTACGTAAAAATATAGAACTCAAGGCGAATTAATATAAGGTGATAGCAGGAGTACAAAAACAAAAATTCACACGTATTTTGTTTTTGCTTTGGCGGCATAAACTGTCAAAATCTGTAAGAGTGTGTGTAGAAATTCAAATAAAATTTTTCAATTTGATGTCAGAAGCCGTGCGGCGAAACACATACACTAAATCAGCTGAGCTAGTAATACCACCTTATATAAATTCGCTTACCTGTCAGCAATCGAAGCAGCCACTATGCAAACTTAGTGATTATTTTAGATTTTTCTTTTTATTTCCTTAAGTTTCGCTAGCACCGACATTATCGTTTTAAAGCACTATTCGCGTTCCTGATTTCCGCTATGCGACGCACTCGTTCCCGCGGCAGGCAAATCTACGCTACCGGAACGGCACAGATTTATTTATAGCCAAGGACTAACACTTCAACAGCATTCCCAAACAAACATTTTGTATAATGGTGTATGCCGATACAATAACAACAAACCGACGCACCCACACGCGCGTCTCTCATTTTCACTTCCACTATCAAAACCTGCATATTTTTCTTTTTTCACCATTCGCACGTGGATTTTATCGAACGCGTTAATGCACTTGGTAACTGACTTACTTTTAATTTGTTTTTAATATTATTTACTAACGAAAAAACGCACTCTTCACCCGAAATTTACAACTAAAAAAGCGCGTGCCCGACGCTTGCGATCGAATGAAAGGACAACGCGGAACTGTCAAACGTGAATGTGTTCGTTCAACAGGTGGGTGTGGGTGGCTTGTGCAGACAGTGTTGGACAATGCGAAATATAAATTGTATGGAACTAGTGTATGTACCTACATAAATGCTAGTGCATCAACGAAAAGAAATAATTTAATTTAATCAAATTTTATTGAATTCAATATAAAAGAACAATTTTATAAATTTAATGATATTTTTCGAAAGTCGTATGAGAATTACACTGGTTTACAGCAAAAATGTTCTATTAATGTCACTATCCAATTCCTATGTAGAATTGCTCGGTGATTCCGAAAATCGATATATTTTTTTTTTTCCTATGTATAGCTTTTCGATATAGTGGAACCACACTTTTTTTAAGCTGAATAACGGTAAATTGCAAATATCTCGAAAAAGTAGCCATAAATCAACTCGATTTTTTGGCATCAGCGAGCGATTCTAGATACAAATTGGATAGTGGCGTCTGGAGAACAAAAACAAAATTAAAATTTGTGATCCAGTGTTATTAAAAAATATACTTTACAAAAAATACAATTAACTGTATTAAAACACATTCCACCCAATACAAAAAATGTTCGAATTGCGATATGCACATGTTTTTACATTTGATTTTATTTTTAATTTTACTCATTGTTTACATATTTCAATCATACACCTGGCCTCAGCAATATGTTTACATTTGTATACTAGATATTTTTGTTCAGACTATTTTACACGCGCCCAACAACACAATGTGCCTCATGAAGAAATTAAAATCTGGCTGCGAAATTGATGCGGACTTTTCAGGCACATTGTGGCGTGAAAATTTTTCAATAAAACTATAATTTTATTTTCAGTGCCGTCCACATTATTTATTAACATTATTTTTTAATATATGTATAGCTTAATTACTTTTTATTCTAACAAAAAATGCTTCATTCTACACTGGAATATTGCTTGGGAAAAGCTCATACTACTTACATATTTTATAGTTTTTAAGTTACACCACAGCTGAATCAGGGAAAAGTCTTGGCAATGCACTTTGTAGTGCAGTAAAAAAAAAAAATTGTTTAAACAGATTTATGAAGCCAGTAGTAGTGAGGTAAGTTGGCTTTGCCGTATTACGCTACAAAGCTTTTAGCAGCTGTGACATATATACTTAAACAAAAACCTATTTTAAGATCTTGTGCAGCTGATTCGAGTGCCTTTGTTATTTCTGCTCTGTTTCTGCTCTTTTTGTTGTATAGTATTTTTATATATGTAAGTTTTATGTTATCAATAACCGTTATATTTTACAAATTTTTTTTCATTTTGGTGTTTACTTACTTTTATGTACTTATAGTTACCTAACTCATAGCTATAGCTTATTCGATTTTATACGCAATCAAAAATAAATTTAAANCTTACTTATAACTACCTAATTCATAGCTATAGCTTATTCGATTTTATACGCAATCAAAAATAAATTTAAAAAAAAACGATTTTCAATCAAAATACGATACAAAAATTTAGTTGTAAGGGTTTTTGTGCAGCTCTAGCGGTCGAAAGAGTGAAAAATCAAAATCGCCGCGCAAAAAATCATATAAAAATATATTATACGTAATTTTCATGTTGCGTCTATAGTTATTGANACGATTTTCAATCAAAATACGAAAAAAAAAATTAGTTGTAAGCGGTTTTGTGCAGCTCTAGCGGTCGAAAGAGTGAAAAATCAAAATCGCCGCGCAAAAAATTATATAAAAATATATTATACGTAATTTTCATGTTGCGTCTATAGTTATTGACTAAAATCTAGCATCTAGCAGAGTAGTATTGCACAGCACTAAAATAATAATTTTTACAAACCTAAATTAAAAACAAAAAAAATCATACATACAAAATGCCTAACTGCATGATAAATATTTTCTTAACGCGCTAGTGTCGCACAACTCAGCTCAGAGCATTGTGCGCGCAACGCGCTCCGCTCGCGTTCACACCCGCCCCTCCTGCACCTGCTCGTACAGTGGCAACTTGACGGTTTCCACCTTGTCAACCACCTTGAACGAGGGGAAGAGTCCCACTTGATTTGTGCGCGTATTCTTGCCCTTCGAATAACCGTCCCAATGGTTGCCGGCCACGGCCACCAGGTCGCCTGGCTTCATGTGGATCTCGTCGTGATTGCGCGCCGGATGGCCTATGGCCACTTGTCGATTGTGCGAATTCTGCCCACCGTAGTAGTAGATATCGTCTAGCGATTTGAAGCGATGCGCCGCATCCGGGTACAGCGTTTGCATTATTTCGTAGGCCATGCGGCAGACCTGCGAGCTAAACGTGCACACCAGGTAGTCGGAGAGAGAGAGCAGATGTATGTCGAGTATGATGCCGTTGAGCGCGGTATCGGTGTAGCGCGTCGAGACGGCGGCCATGCGTGCCACCTCCGGGTCGCCTATGATCTCGTACTGGGGATACTTGTTGCGTGCCTCCTCGATGACGCGCGCGTCATCGGAAGCGAGGAATATGCGTCGCGGCACTGTAGTGGCGTTCATCTCCAAGGTTAGGAAGTAGTCCTCGACGTGTGTCATGTACTCCTCTATGCGATGGAAAGCCGCTTCGGTGCCAACTTTGTCGGTGCGACGCACGTGAACGCTAACAATTAAAGGTTAGGAAAGTTAATTGGAATTTCGTGTCTTATTTTTAATGCAATTTCGCCTACCCGACAATGGGCTTCTTCCAACCCAATTTCGCACGACCTGCATCGAGGAACTCCAGCGTGCCTCTTTGCGGACGCAGCAAGTACTTCAAAAACTGTCCGATCCACCACACAATCGGATCGCCGTGCAGACGCTTAAGTCGCGGCGCCAAGTCCTCAGGTATAGCTAGCGGCAGGAAGGGCGGACGCGGCATTAGCGAGTCAATGATCGGCAACACCAGCACCGGCATATCATGCCGCCCAGGCCAGTTGCTGGCGTGCGCGGCGTCCGCCTCCAGGCAAGTCTCGGACACCGGCAGGAAAACCTCCTCCCAGCCGCCTTTATGGTAGCGCCAGCCCCGCGACTTCAAGATCATTGTGCGCTCCGTCGCGTAGGCCACTATGAAGCAGTAGACGACATGGTGCAACTGGCAGCCGTAGCCGCAGCCCTGCAAGGGGAACGCATTTAGATTTATCGCCAAAATAAAACAACAAAAGGCATTTCCCCTCCGGCACTCACCTTATTCAGTTTGCACACCAGCTTGCGCGCGTTGGCACAATCCTTCGGATTTTGCAGGTAGTGCAGCCGCCGCTGCATCAAATCACTCAAATCGCGCGCCTCTTGCTGACGCCACGCCTCGTAACCATCCACCTCCCGCAGGCGCTCCATGTCACTCAACAGTGAGCGCTTGTGTTCGGCGCCCAGTTGCAGCACTTCATTGATGTCCTGCGTTAATTCGGCCTGCGTTGGCGCGGCGCGCTTGCGCAGCTTACCCAACTCACTGCTAAAGTAGTTCCAAATCTCACCTATGTTCGACTGTATACGGCGACGTAGCAGCTCGTACTCCAGGCTGGGCTCGTGCGCGCTGCCAGCAGCTCGTTGAGCGCCCGCATTTGGAGCCGGCATGCCGCCGAAAGTGTCCGCATCAACGCCGTCACCGTCGCCGGCGCCCATGAAGTCAGCCAATGCGGCATCTTGGTTCTGTATGTTTATGGAGTTTTGCAAATTGAATTCGAGCTTTTCGATGAGACGCTGCGCCGACTGCTTGTCGATTTGGTCACTATGAGAAGGGTGAAGAAAAATTAAACGAAAATAAGAAATTAAATACGAGCTGCATATTTCTGTGTATTTATGTAGTATTAATGTGTATGGTATGTATGTGTGCTAATTTCTTTTCAAATGGTTGAACGCGCAATTAACTGTTCATTCAAAGCGTAAAAACATTAAAATATACACATTGTGTATGTACATATATGTATTTGTAAAGTGTCCACAGCAGATGTTTTTTTTTTAGAAGTCGTCACGCCGCTGGCCGCGCATCGACCGCTAAGCGTCAGTACACTAATCATCGCACATTTCACGCCACATACACACTTTGATCCCTTGTAATCCCTCGCTTTTACTCAAGCCCATATTTGAGTGAGTGCATGCCGTCCCTAAAATGACAAAAGCGCCACCGCAAGCGACGAGTAGTGGCGGAAACCCGGCATTGTTTGGTTGTACACGCAGCTGAATGAGCTGGGCGGAGTAGGACAGAGGGCAGCGGTAGAGCGCTGCTTAATGCACCCACAATAGGCACGCGTGCGACTGGCGATTGCATTCAGTTTGCCATTTGGCACGGCAAGACATTGTGGCATGGCTCCAGCGGCACGAACATTTAATTGTCGCATCTTTAGTTGCCCCTAAAGCAATTGTTGTTAGCACTTTCGAGCATTAGGGTTGCGTTTGTTAAATTTAACCAGAATTGCGAAAACTATATACGTGTGTGTGTTTTATCTAAATTTATGCCCATACATTTATCGATAATTATTATCGTTAAATTTATTGAAATATTCCTCGATATCCGTATTCATCGCTAACGTTATCGATATGCATATCTATTGTAATCGTTACCGATATATTCCTCAATATGGTTAAAATTCAAATTATCGATATATTTCAGTTGGTACCGTTTTCTTTCCCTTTCTCATTTTACCCATTTTACACTTACCTCGACAACTTCTCGATCATCTGACGCAGCTCCTCATTGCGTTGCTTCGAGTATTCGAGCAGCTGCAGCGCCTGATTGATGCGTTTCGCTGTTATCGTATCCGCGTCCGAATTCGGTTGCGCACTCAGCTTATTGACAAAAACGTAAACGAGCAGCGCCCAGGTGAGTACGAAGATGATGAGCGCGCGTATCCATGAGTTTGAGGTAGAACCAAAAAATTGCCGAAATAAGGACATCTGGGTGAGAGTTCGATCCGCTGAATTTATTTACGCCAAAAATTAGAGAAAAAATTTCCACTACCGATGCAGTTATTTGCAATTTGTGGCTGTTAGTTAAAAATTATTTTGCATGCGTATTCCAGCTGGAGTTAAAGTATAGCCAAAGTATGCACCGGATGCCCCTCTAACAACGACTGCTATATTCCTCTTTGGAATCTGTCTGGTCCATATCGGGAGGTAGTCGATGTTTTGAGCTATCAAAAAACAAGTACATATGTAGATTTTAACTAATAAACTACGTAAATGAAATATGTATAAAATATAATTTAGATTATCGTTAGCAAAGTGAAGGTTGTTTTAGTTTTAATACACATTATAATTTGATTTAAAAATAAATTTTTTAATAAATTCTATTAAACAAAATATGAGTTTCTTTTTATGTGTTGGTTTTAGATTTAAAAGAAGCGGCACAACATACAGCTACTGGCGTATGTAGTCGAGGTCAGCTAACGGAAGACCCAGGAGCGCCCCTCTTTAGTTCAGTGGGGTTTAGGGGGCATGTGAAGAGGTGTTTTTAGTCATGAGGTGACTCAGGTAGGAGTTTAGCGAAGTGGGGCTACGGAGGTGCGAGTCTGCCGAGGCTGACGAGCTCTATCTCGCCCACGTCACGTTGCTCTGTTGCAAGGACGGCATTCACAGGTCGGGAATGGGTGTTTATTGCCGGTGACAACGCCGTCGGGTCCAAAGGTGGTTTTATGAACCTCTGTAATTCGTCCGTTAGTTTGTTCTGACGTGCGTAGGCCAGGGCTCTTCGGCAAGCAGTTGTCTTTTCGGGTGCCAACGTCTGTGGCACCCTACAAGGAATTCCTTATATAGAATTGTGTTATGCTCCCTGACAGGGAGCATTTTTGCTCTCTCATGTAGGCAATGTTGTGGCGACATCAGAAGACATCTTGTGGGTGTCCTTAGCGCCGTATTTTGGCAAGTCTGTAGTTTCGTCCTTTGCGTCCTGCTAGTCCCCGGCGACCACACGGTCGCTGCCCTGCCTTGTATGTTGCCAGCAACGTTTCTTTGCCTCTGACCCAGCTGCTGCCGGCTAGCGACTTGAGGACCTTGTTGCAGCTTTGTGCTCTATTGATAATTGCGGTTGTATCCGCCTAGCAGGAGATCAGACTATCGAAAGTAGCTCTGAGTATTTTATGANGCCCTGCCTTGTATGTTGCCAGCAACGTTTCTTTGCCTCTGACCCAGCTGCCGCCTAGCAGGAGATCAGACTATCGAAAGTAGCTCTGAGTATTTTATGATTATTCGCACTCGGATATGATACGCCATCGACGTGGATTCCAGGCTGTATTCCGACCTCCTTCTTCCAGATCGTAAAAAGGGTTATGGAGGAGTTTGCAGTGCTCCTTGTTCGAAGAGGTAGTGAAGAACTTTGTCTACCTAAGGTCAGCCCGGAGATAAGCGACGAACAACTCTTGCAAACAGGTGCTACTTTGTGCTCGGCAGGCACAGCCCTCTTTCGACGAATAAGAACCACGTTCTACAAGCCTGTCGCCCTGTCCGTCTTTTTCTGTACCGCAGAAACAGGGGCGATGTCGGACAAAGATGACAAGGTTTTGGGGGCTTTCGAGAGAACTGTTCAATGCAAGATCTACGGGCCTGTTTGCATGGGTGACGAGTACCGAATAAGATGGAATGACGAACTGTACAAGCTTTTTTACGACATGGACATGAAAAGATCCTTCGACTCAGCACGCATGGGTGGACAAAGCAAGGGCGCTCACGATCACAATGGAAATTGGGTTGAACAACTGGCGCAAATTCGCGAAGGACAGAGGTAACTAGCAAGGCTTTTTGGTCTCGGCCCAAAGCAACAAACGGTTGCAGTGCCAAATAAGATTAAGAAGGCGTTTCTTAGTTTCAGCGTTAACTCAAAACAAAAAAAAAAAAAACATTAACCGTTTCAACCGATTTTAACCGTTTGCTCAATTTCCACTCGGCTTACAACATTTGCCGCTGTTTTTCTCAATTCACACTTCAATGCAGAAATATATTAACCGATTCGCCCGATTTTAACCGTTTCACCCGATTTAAGCATTTAAAACCAGTTTACAGTTAATATTATTTTGCACACACCTACATTTCTGCATATCAACACTCATTTTCCGGTTTGATGCCTTGAACATTTTTCTTGTTTATTTAAATATCTATAGATTATCTCTTTGCCGTTGAGAAGTAGCCATATCATATTCAAATATGATTTGAGTGGCGCAGTACATACATACCAAATTTTTTTTTGTTTGTTTTATACCACTTGCTCTTAGTTTTAAATGCAAGTAAACCTTTTCATTTCTTTTCCAGCGCCCCCCTGGTATTTGTGGTTTATGGATTATTATGATAAGCGCTGACTAGAGCAACACGCCTCCATTTAGTTACGTGCGGCGCGCTACATACATACATGCATACATATGTATGTAAATCCCCCTACTAAGTCCAAGCTATTGTTACTATATTTTATTTGGGTGAGTAGCGAAGAAAAAATTAAAGAGAAAAGAAAGGATACATACATACATAAATAAAAAAATTGCGCGTGTCACATACACGTTACACTATGCTGTTAAAAAATAAATAAAATACCACAAATATACATATGTACATAGATATTCCGCACACTGTCGTTATATTTGTACTGATATTTCCACTGAAACCACAATTTATTTATTGTATTTTTGCTTTTGTGTTTCCAGCAGCCGCCCCACACATTTTTTTATTGCCGCAATCAAAATTTAATCTTTTTCATACCAGATTTTATTTGAAATTCCAATAATTTTATTTATTTATGTACATATTTAAGTATGTGTGCACGTCGCGCATCATTAAGCGAACCACTGCCAAGTTCTAATATGCATGTGCGTTTGTCTGTATGTACATATGTATGTATGTAGTATTTCGAAAAAAAATGTAAATAAAATAAAAAACCATGAAATAGCCCAAATTAAAAGAAAAAAAACAATCATAACCACTCGTACATCTATTGAGCGCACTCGAGCACAATGAGCCAATATTGCGGAGCGCTGAGCGGCTTGTGGGCGCTTCATTGACAGCTGGCGTTCACAGGGCAGATGCGTTTGCCATTGTAGTACACATTTATGTATATCATTTATTTATGTATATATGTGCATACATACAAATATATATATATATAAATATATATGTACATACACATTTAAATAAATTGGCATAAAAGGTGTTGTTGTGTGTTAAAGCGCTGCCAGTTGGCTGCTGGAGTAGATAGGGGAGTCGGGGGGCGGCAGTGGTGAAAGCAGCAGCAGCAGGCGCAAGTGAATTTCGTTCACCAAATCACTAACAGAGAACATACTATAATTATTATTATAAGTACAATTATGTATTATTATAAGTTCTCTGTCACTAGCGCAAAGCAAAAAGTTTTCGTTTCGTTTTTCTCTCGCTCCGAACTTTTTCTTCAATGCGCGGCGACACGAAATATTTTCGATTTCATTTGCACGGTTGTTGAAATTAACTTTTTTGTCTATTATTTCTTCTCAGTATTTATTAATGTATATTCAACACTTTCTGTTGAAATGCTTACATTTCTGCTTTTTCTTTTATTTCCAATTCTATTTGCGTTTTTGGTTTTTGCCTTTAGCAATTCTTGTTGATATACAATTTTGCTGCAGCAGCAAATTTACTTGCAGATATTTTCTATATACATACATATATATTGCCACTACGCCGTGCACTGCGCACTCAAAAACGACACATTCTCACTTGAGCGACTTTGCTTATCCACTGAATGGCTATCACGGCTACAGGCTGGCGCAAAAGCGTGTATTGTATATTTAGTAGCTCGCTAATAGAGTTCTTTGTTAGTAGTGCAGCATTTGCTAGTATGTACAATGTAATTTCACTCAATTGTAGAGTTGCCAAGCGTGCCGTTTACCGGTTAGCAAAAATTTAGATTTCAACGGTAATGGAAAATTGGAGATCTGGGTATGTAGGTCATCACATATGTACATATGTACAATCGCCACTGGTTATCGAACATCAGCCGCTTTTGTCAGTTTTGAAAGGCTTCTTGCGAGCCTGTAGATTGCTTTGCTGTGAACCCTTTTAACAAAATATAATTTCCAAACTTAGCTCTGCTTATTATGGAACGCTCCTTATTTTTAAATGTCGAACAAATTTTGGCTACAACAAAAGTATTGCTAACAAGCGACCGCTAGTCAGAAACAGGGTTATTCATTAAAAATGTACTTTCATACATATCCACACATACTACGTACATATCTACAAACACACAAGCATACCAGCGCACTTTTCAATTCACACATCGTACAATTTCCGCATGCGATAACAACAAAAGCAAAACTTACTTATACGACAAGCTACAATACAACCATAATCACGGGGGTAGTTTCTTTCTGCGTCCTCCTGCTTTCCACTTTCCACACATCAAGCATTCGCTTTGTACTCCGCGCTTGATCCCTCGCATCTAATTTATCATCACACTTGCTTTGCCTGTTTTACTTAGTTCTTCACTTATGCACATACCTGCCTTGTATTTTATTTTTATGTAAACATATGTAATTATTTTATTTTATTTTTATATATGTATGTATGTATGTATGTTTTTTGTGTAAACAACAACAATGTGCAGTGTTGCCGGATACTAACAAAAGTTTTCTGCTATGTGTATAGCAACAGCAACATAGTTGCTACCTGCCACAAATCTACGCTGTCTTTCATCCTCTAGCGCTTCAGTTCCCTTAGCAATGGTGTTTTGCCGGCTTCGGCTTACACACACGCTCATACATCCGCATGGTTGAATATAATTACATACATACCTATTTCTTTCGATTTTATTCATATGCATCGGCAGTAAGCCGATGTGAATCGTCGTTGGCCATTTTGAATGTAGCTAAAATACATTTCTATGTAGGAAAATTAATACCCCAACGTAATCAGAAACTTTCACGTATGTACACAATTGNACACACACACGTACATATCTACAAACACACCAGCCGACCAGCGCACTTTTCAATTCACACATCGTACAATTTCCGCATGCGATAACAACAAAAGCAAAACTTACTTATACGACAAACTAAAATACAACCATAATCACGGGGGTAGTTTCTTTCTGCGTCCTCCTGCTTTCCACTTTCCACACATCAACCATTCGCTTTGTACTCCGCGCTTGATCCCTCGCATCTAATTTATCATCACACTTGCTTTGCCTGTTTTACTTAGTTCTTCACTTATGCACATACCTGCCTTGTATTTTATTTTTATGTAAACATATGTAATTATTTTATTTTATTTTTTTATATGTATGTATGTATGTTTTTTGTGTAAACAACAACAATGTTCAGTGTTGCCGGATACTAACAAAAGTTGTCTGCTATGTGTATAGCAACAGCAACATAGTTGCTACCTGCCACAAATCTACGCTGTCTTTCATCCTCTAGCGCTTCAGTTCCCTTAGCAATGGTGTTTTGCCGGCTTCGGCTTACACACACGCTCATACATCCGCATGGTTGAATATAATTACATACATACCTATTTCTTTCGATTTTATTCATATGCATCGGCCGTAAGCCGATGTGAATCGTCGTTGGCCATTTTGAATGTAGCTAAAATACATTTCTATGTAGGAAAATTAATACCCCAACGTAAGCAGAAACTTTCACGTATGTACACAATTGTATAGTATGCGGAATTTAAATTCTCTGTCAGTAATTTTTACTTTACAAGTTAAAACACTGTGCTTTGCGGAAGTTGGCAAATATTTGCCACTACGGAAAGTTTGGATATTGCCATTTTTTTGTAAAAGCTGCAGTTACTCGTTGACAAAACTAGCGAGTGATCCGAAGGAAATTGAAACGAATGCGCCATTTTCGAATGTGGCGGAACGTATGAACGCCATTTTGATTTGCGTATAAAACGAAAGTGAAGCAAGGCTGTATATACATATGCATATATTTTTCTTGATTAACTTAAGAATGTAAATTCCTTTCGTTTGATATTTTTTTAGTTAAATTTTATAACAATTATAAAGAGCACAAACTTCAGTTCCCACGACAGTCCTGTAGACGTAACCGGAACGACCCAGATTTATATCAGACCAAGCACTGCCACTCCAACAACACTCCGCATAAAACTCTTTGGGGAATCTTTGTGCTGTTACAACAAAAACAGCAGTCCAAACTTCCAAGTCACCACGAAGTCAAGCCTCCTACATATTTTTGACGTAGGCTATATCCTTGTAATTGGCAATGAACATAGGCATTTTAGATGACATTTCCATACTTACTTTTCAAAGAAATTGTCCCTTAATAGATTTCCTCCGAGATGCATACGCATAAGCAAATTTAATTTAAGCAGTTAAGTCTCGTTTAAATTCTTTTTTTTTAGTTTTTGTTTATTTGTATTACTTTTTATAGTCATTTGCGTGTTTACATACCGTTGCTGTTGCAATTATGTACTCATTTTACTTTGCATCCTCGACAACAACCATCAAATCTTGTGGTCACCTGACGACATTTATTTTCAACTCGGAATCGTTAACATGTTGCCTTGTTAAACTCAGCCCTGTTTTATATGCTACAATTTATGTATGTTGCCCTTTTGATTTTTTCACTACAAAAATTT
Source organism: Rhagoletis zephyria (assembly GCF_001687245.7). NCBI lineage: Eukaryota > Metazoa > Arthropoda > Insecta > Diptera > Tephritidae > Rhagoletis > Rhagoletis zephyria. The sequence goes on from NW_016158666.1 coordinate 55,804, forward strand.
TATTACCTATATTTTATACCTTTAAATTTATTTTGGGTTTTTTGTCAGTTTTTTCACGCTTTTAATATATGTATGTATGTATGTATATAAGGATTTCTATAACTACGTGTACCTTAAATTAAGTTTTTTTTTCGATTTGCCTGGTTTAATCATCCTTATAGCCAATTCCATGTGAATAATTCATAACTAACCAAAGATGAAAGCAATCTCGTGTCTCAAATCTTCTTCGACCTAATTCGCTGTAGTCATGCATGAAGAGTTCCCACGACAGTCGGGTCTACGTAACCGGAACGACCCAGATTTACGTACAAATGTATATCTGGACAAGGACGGGCACTCCAGCATCACTCCCCAAAAACTCCGGGGAGCTTGAATGATGTTACAACAACAACGCCACGTTAGTAGCGTGTTAGATGTACCCCTTTCATTTATCCATTAAAAATTTTAGATAAAATAAAGGCCATGTGAAATATAAACGAAAATTAAAAAAAAAAAAAAAAATCGAAATTATATTTGTGCAACTTTCGTGCTAAATTTGTTTGCTTCAAAAAGCACTGATCCATCCATTGCAATGCCCACTATCAACGTTTGCTGATACTACCTGTCCAATATGCCTTAGACTGCATACAGAATCGTATCTTAGCTAACGTCAAAAATAACTTGCACAGTTCGCATAAAACTGTCCTAGCTGCATTTTTTGGGTTTCTATTCGAATTCGACATGACAGCTAAATGGATATATTAAAATGGTAATCGCTTGAAAGCGCCCGAAATACTTGGCTAACCATCTATTAATTTATCAGGTGCTGGTTTCAGAAGGCATTTTCCATCAATGAAATGGTACTTTTCGTTCCAGCTATGTGTCAGCACTACTCAGCTGTTTGTTGTTGTATTCACCATTGCTTCGCCGCTGCCAAATCGCGTCCATTTGTACCCAGTTCCACGGTTGCCACACACTTGGACAAAATGTCACCAACAATTTTAAAAAGATAACCCAAAGTACTAAAAACCTTTTCTTTCTTTTAACATACACAATGGGCGTTACTTACACCTTCGAGATTGTATTAAAGTTGCCTAGAGGTTTACATAGGTATGTATGTACATACATGATTTCTGCCTTTTCCGAATCGATTAAACACACTTTTTGAAAAATCGTAAACTTAAGTGTCAACGTACCAATTCTGGTAACATTTTACTAGATTGGCAACCGTGCCCAGTTCGTCTGAAATCGTTGACATGGCAAGATTCGGCTGTGTTCGGTTGTTCGCCGTATTATTTGCGGCCATTTCGTTTCAGGGTTGCAATGCAGTTTCGAAGCAAATGGGAACGGCTTGTGAACTATGCTCCGCACAGTGACCATTTCGACCTTTTCTGTAGTCAATCTGTCTAAAGTTTCAGCAATGACGATCAACGCAAAATCGATATCTTCTAGTTTCAAGATAAATATGTCAATATACATATGTATGAATGTACTATATATGTATACTTCGTGTATACGTATGTATGGGGTAATGTAAATTATATATCCCTAATCAAAAATATGCCATATGTCAGTGTACAAATACATATGTAACTCCACAGTGCATTCTTTGTAATTGGGTAATGCCAACGACAGCGAAAATCGGAATTGCTCATGGAAAAAACCCGTACGGCCCTCAGCGACCAAAGCCGTTTGGCTGTGAACGTGTATCAAGCAACAATACAACCGTGCGTTTGCTGCAAATAGCAGCAAGGCAACAACAATCGTGTGTGGTGGAGCGGAAATGAGTGTTGCCAGAATATTTTCGTAAACAAATCTTTCAAGTGAAGATTAATATTTCAAAAATCTAAAAAATTCTTGAAAAAATTCTGTCAAATAAATCTCTTTTTTGAAGATTTAAAAAATATTTTTTTGCTGGCCAGTTAATTCTTCTTATAAAGAATTAGGAAGTAACTTTAAATT